>NC_056731.1:222866776-223166776 GCF_019279795.1 Protopterus annectens
AGTGATCCTCTTGGTGAGGAACTTCTGTGGTCTTTCCAGTTGTTGCAGGTGTCTTGTAAGGTACATCCCAAATAGGGCACTGTACTCTATGATGGGTCTGATGAGTGATGCGTAGTGGGGCCCAATGACCTCTTTCGATCTGGATGCAAACCCTTTTGTGATTAGGTGGGCCACATAGAAGGATTTTATAACCACTTTGGCAATCTGATTATCAAAGGACAGGTTACTATCTACTTGGGTCCCCAGATCCCTTATTATGTCTTCTGTATTTAGGGGGCTACCACCTATATGGTAGTTTGTGGGTACTTTGATTTTTCCAAAGGGGATGACTATGCACTTTTTGGCATTTAGCTTGAGGCCATGGTTTTGACACCAGGTATCTGTCTCAGTGAGACCCTTATGGAGGATGTCTGTGTCAGCCAGAGAGTCAATTATAGTCCCTAGTTTGCAGTCATCTGCGAACTTGGTCAGCCGTAGTCCTCCTGTGCTTGCCTGTACCTCTGAGAAGTATATGCCAAACAGGAGGGGTCCTGGGACTTTACCCTGGGGAATGCCACTTGTAACCGGTTTAGTGTCAGACCTAGCTCCTGCAACTCTTACCATGTGGGTTCTGTCTGTGAGCCAGTTAGCAACCCATCTCATGACGTAGGGGTTTATGTTCAGGCTGGTGAGGTTATCTATAATACCTGAGTGGGGAATGGTGTCAAAGGCCTTTGCGAGGTCTAGGTAGGCTGTGTGGACCACCTTTCCCTCATCTATAGCCTTGGTAACTGTCTCAAAGAAGTCCACCAGGTTTAGGAAGCATGATCTGCCCTTAACAAAGCCAAACTGGGTAGGGTCCAGTGTTTGGAGGTTTACAATGTCTCTGTTGATGAGATCCATGATGATGTGCTCCATAGCTTTGCAGACCAAGCTAGTCAGGCTTATAGGGCAATAGTTTCCGGGATCCGTTGTGGCTCCACCTTTGTGGAGCGGAATAACCGTTTCTGTGCACCACTCTGTGGGCACGTAGCCTGTGCAGAGGCTGAGTTTCAACAGTGTGTTTAGGTGAGGGGTTAGTTCATCTTTGAGCTTGTGTAGGACGCAGCCTGGGACACCATCTGGTCCCATTGATGCTGTGTTTTTGGCTTTGGAGAGGGCTGTTTTAACCTGAGTGTCTGTGATTTCAGGGGCACTACATTCTTCTAGTATAGTTATGGGCCCTATTGAGAGTGAGAGGGGGGGTGAAGTTTGCACTGAACCTGTCTGCCAGGATGTTGGCTATATCAGTCGGTTCAGTGTATTTTGTGCCATTCTGCACTAACTCCGAGCAGATCTGAGAGTTGCCACTTAGATTCTTGACATAGCTAAAGAATGCCTTGTGGTTATCTTTGGAGTCCATGGCAATTTTTCTTTCGAAGCTAGCCTTGGATGATTTTATGAGGGAACGTAGTTTCTTGCTGATACTGGTCAGGGATGTCTTCTTTTCTTGGGATTTTACTCTTTTCTGTACTAGTTTCCTCCTTCTATTGTTTAGCTTGTTTACGGCAGGGGTCCACCAGACTGGTTTCCTTTTCTTGGAGGAGTGAGTCTTGGTTTTGTTTGGGATAGCACAATCCATGCATTCTTGTAGGTGCCCGTAGAGTGCATTAATAAAGGATTTTGCAGCTTGGACAGCATTATCCTTTAGCATGGGGGCTTTGAATCTTCCCACCTCGGCCTTAAGTAACGTGAAGTTTGCTTTTGAAAGGTTTTCCACGGTGGTTTCTTTGACCGGGGGTGGTGGCGGAATGCGGATATCCAGAGTGATTAGTTTATGGTCAGATTTAACCAGCGAGGGGTTGACCTCCGGTGAGGAACACTGGTCGCCAATGTTGGTGATGACCAGGTCCAATATGTTGCCACCTCTGGTGGGGGTGTTGACCAGTTGATCCAGGGTGTTTGAGTTTATAAATTCTAGGAAAGGTTGGGCAAGGGAGTTCGTACTTGAGTAGTTCTCCCAGTTAATGTTTGGGTAATTGAAATCACCCAATATCAGGGTGTTTGGTAGGACCTTTATGTTTCCCAGTGTTTCCAGGAATGCAGAGTGGGGGTCCCAGGACATGGTGGGTGATCTGTAGCAAGCTGTAATTTGAATAGCAGTTTTGCCCATTGTTAGTTGCACGTGGATGATCTCTGAAGCATTGTGCTGTGCCACTAACCTGGAGGTGTGGGTATCCTTGATGAATACGGATACTCTCCCGCCTTTTGTATTTCGGACCGGGTTTTGTGGCCAAAATGTATGGTATGAGTTGTAGCCTGGTAGTGTTGGGGTGCTCTCTGGAGCCTTAAACCAGGTTTCTGTTACTGCACATATATCGATTTTCTCCATACTGAGGAGTGCCTCGAGTGCATGCATTTTGAGGTTTAGACTTCTGGCATTGAGCAGCATTACCCTCAGATTTTTGTTACTTGTGCTATTTACGGTGGTGGGTTTGTCTTTTGAGCCCTGCCTAAAAAAGGCACTATGGGGTTGGCAAGAGCCTTGGCCAGTATTTGAAAGCCTAAGGTTGACAAGTGCAAGCCGTCTCTAGCGACACAGTGTGGCTTGTCAAGCATGTCATCCCAGGCTAACAGACACTGGATCCCCTTTGAATGACACCAGAATCTTAGCCAATTGTTGAAATTGATAATTTTTCTCTATACCATGGTATCATTCTTGGTGAGGGCAGGATGCTACTCAGGGTCAGGGTCATACCGGCCTGGGCTGCATGATCAGAGAGCTCCTCCTTGTCTCTTTTCATGTAGTCCAGGGAGGTACGGCCAGACCTCTCAACCAACCGGGGACAAATTTCAACAGAATCAGAGACAAGTCAAGAAAAAATCAGGGACAATCAGGGACACTTTTAAAATATTAGTGCTATTAACTTGAAACATTGACAGAATCAGAGCATATGAATTAATACACATTTTGTGAAGTAAAAGAAGTCTATAACTCTTAATTATTGTCATTATTCATTAAGTGTAATTCACCACCTTTCCTCCAAAACTCACTAGTTTTAGGAGGGATTAAGAGGGACAGAGCTAAAATTTGAGTCAAAATCAGGGACGTCCCTGAAACTCAGGGACAGTTGAGAGGTATGGGTATGGCTCAGGTCATTCACACCAACATGGACAATGACAGAGTCATATTTGTACCTGTTCTGGAGTGACCTGAGTGCTTGTGTTATGTGGCGGATCCTGGCACCCGACAGGCAACTAACAGTAACCTTCTCCTTGTTCAGCCTAGTGAGTGGGAAGTCAGTGTGCCTGACTATAGAGTCACCTATTACTAGTGTGTTTGGTATGTTATTTTGCCTTAAGGGCTGTGATTGTGTGGCACACTGGTTTGTGAAGTATGTGTTCCATGGTTTGTGTTGGAGGGTGGAGGTTGTCATTAGCTTTATTTTTCCCTGAATCCTTTCAACACACCTTAATGACCAAGACTACACTGTAACATCAAATTAAGCTGGGGTCTATGGGCTGCTAGGCACCAAAAGCAAAAGACTTATAGATGCTCTGAGGTAGATTTTAGACCTTTTTTCAACCTTTCGATTCACTGATGGCCTGAACGAAAAACATACTTAAAGAAAGACATTTAACCATGCTATTTTTTATTTCAAAGGAAAAAATGAGTTGCACACTTTGTGTGTGTCCCAATTTGATGCTAAATTGGAATGAAAAATAAGGGACAAATGGCCACATATTTCAAGTTGTTGCTGTCATCAAAGAGAGAGAGAGAGAGAGAGAGAGAGCTCTATTTATATATAGACATATATATATATATATATATATATATATATATATATATATATATATATATGTGTGTGTGTGTGTGTGTGTATCCATACACACACTCACACAGCATGCCTTATCACCCATACCTGCAACAGACAACCACCTGCAGAATCCCTACTGATGTCAGACTGAAACAAACAAGTAAAAATAATTGCTATCAGACATATATAAATAGAATGCTTCTCTATCCTCCTGAAATAGAAACCTGTACATGCACCTGATGTCTAATTGTGAGGAAAAGTAATAATTTCAGTAATGTTTCCAACTTACTTTTATACAGCACACTGCTCCTTATAAGTTTAGTTACCCTCTGCACACCCCTCTGAAGTTTGTGAGTAAATCTATGGAATTCAACAGAGCCAAAAATAATGAGGGGATAAAAGTCCAAAATAAGGGACAAATTATAAATATTGCTTTTATGAATGTAGATTTTGAGTTAGTATACATTTTCTGAGGGATATGAAGTTAGACATTCAAACGTTTGCCATTGTCTTGAGACTTCAGTCCTTATTGATTTGCCATAAAACCACAAATTTTATATGAAACAGACCAAAATACAGGGCAAAAACCTGGAGATTCTGGAAACGTTTGGAACATTTTGAGGTATGCTGGTGGCCATGTAATAACTTTCACCTTTTGTAGTCCACACAAATGTGTTGCCAACTTGCCACACATCAAATTATTCCAAGTTGCTCCACATAAATCACAGAGCTATAACTAATGTAATATATCTGGTTGATTATTGCCAGCATCACAGAATAATAATAATTATATTCACCTCACTGCTTTCTGTCCTGCACCATTCTTCCACTGTCCATAATTTTGTTAATTCACAATGCCCTGACCCCAGGTTTAAGATACAGCTGATAAGTGAGGCCAGAGCTTGTTTAAAGAGTTGGCCTACACTTATCTGTTATCTTTTACTGATGTGGTAACAAGAGCACAGTGATCTACCTGAAGCAGGCTGTTTACATAGTGGTACATATGACAAATGGACTAATGCATGGCTTTTGTCTGATTAAAGAAAAAAAGTCATCACATTGATGCAGAAGCTCAGACGTGTAAGCACTACCACTTTGCACCTACCAGTTTGAACGTTCTGAGGACTCTGCTCCATGACCTTGCAACATTCAAGTCTAATTTCATATTGCTTAACTTGAATGGTCAAGTCAAGTGGAGCACCTCCTCCCTGGGGCACATGTCATATTGAGGAGCAGGTGCATCTAGTTGTAGAGTGCTGCATTTTATGTATTTGTTTTTTAAAGCAATGAGACAATATATTTGATTACTCTAAAAAAAATAACTAATTCAAAAGTACACCTTCCAAGCACGTTATCCTAGAAAGTCGCATGGTTTGCCTATGAGCAATGCCAGCCCTGGAAGCTGCACTAGTTATCTATAATTACAAAGTGGTAAAATGTCACCAGTAAAAAAATCGAGCATTCATGAACAAAGTCCACCATACTGTGCGCAGAAGTTTTATCAGCTGTCACTACTTCAGCCGCACAAACATACCCTAAAGTATGGATGGGCATTTGTTAGGAATGTTAGCCTTAAATCATAAAATAATTAATGAAATGTCTCAGTGCTCTTTTTTTGTTTACCTTTACTTAGACACAATTACACAGGATGTATGTGTCACTTATTTTTGTATTGATGATCCAGTCTACAAATACTATAAGAATTTTAGTTTAGTTTAAATGCACTGACACAAGATTTAAATTCAGAGCTTTGGCAATAATAAGGCTTGTAGGAGATGACAAACCATGAATTACTTATTAATGCAAAATATCATGAAAATCTTGCACTGAGTAATTTGCATATACTTTCCCAGATGCTTTGAATAGTGAAGCATGGATAATTGGATATGATGTACCAAACCTGCATTATCTAAAGATAACCAAAGCAGGATAAAATATGCACAAGTGAAGTTTAGGAGGGAACCACTAATTGAATGCAATTAATTCAGCTTTTTGTAACATTTAAGGTATTAAGCCAACATAAGTAAAGTGTAATCAAAAATTAACTTAAGCAAACTCTGTCTTAAGTGGATGCAATGTTCTATCCATGGTATTAACTAGGTTACTGAATATGCATTAAATTATATTAAACAATTGAAAGCAAAGAAAGATTACAGACAAAAATTTCTCATGAAACTTTAACTAAAATATTTAATTAAAATATTTGTTCCCTGAAATGTGAAATATGAGGAAGTAGACACACATTAAATGGTTAAGGTGTTTACCTTACAAACACAAAGTGCAGGGTTCAAGTCTCACAAGGGATAATTGGCCAATTAGCTTAGTACTAATCTATGAACCTATCTATGAACCTATGAACCTAAAGGTACCCAGTTAAAATAATTATTTTTGCATAATGAATGGTGGCACAGTGACACAGTGGTTAATATTGTCGCCTCACAGCAGGAGGTTCCCAGGTTTGATTATTGGTTGGGGTACCTTCTGTGTGGATTCTACATGTCCTCCTTGTTCCCATGTGCATTGTTTCTGGGTGCTCAGGTTTCATCCGACATTCCAAAGACATGAAGTAGGTGGACTGGACTCTCTAAATTGGCAGTAGGTGTGAGTGCATGTCTGTGTGTCATACAGAACAACTGCGGCAGGGCTAGCCACCCTGTGGTGTGAACATTGGTTTTAGATAATGGCACTTTTGATGTGATACCAAGACCACATGTGCAGAAAATGGAGAAAGGGAGTTATAGATGGACAGATGGACTGAATACTGACTGCACTGATGAGGAGCTGCAACAATATGTTAAGAAAGAGAGAGAGAGAGAGCGAGAGCGAAATAATTATGAAGCAGTATAATGTGTATACAACATTTCCACTATGACTCGTCAGGTTACAAGTCCTCAAGGAACCAACTCACCAAGCACAACTGGTCAAGAAATCTAAACCCCCAAAAAATAACATGTAAGCATATTTTTGCAGGAAGAACAAGTCCCTCTGCATATCCAATGTGTGGACAAGCCCTCCACATACACACACATGCACACACACACACACACACACACACACACACACACACACACACACACACACACACACACACACACACACACACACACACACACACACACACACACACACACACACACACACACACACATGCGCACACAAACCTATACATGCCAGCTCTATGGTTACACAAACTCAAAGAAGGGAGAAATCTTCCAAAAGAAAAGAAATCACTGCTGGGGCACACTTTGAAACCATACTGGTAGTGATTTCCTATGGAAAAGAGAAATCTGGGAGTTTAACTTTGTGGAATTCTGCTCACCGAGTTGGCTCTTAGAGACTTGTAATTCAATGAGAAGTAACAGTGTAACAGTGTATATAAAATATTAATTAAACTAGCATGATATAAATATCTGCCTTAAAATCTACAGGGAAAAATTGCTATGTTCAATATTAAGTAGCAAATACCTGGGAAAATATGAATATAAGAATCATAAATTAAACTCATATAGCTTTTAGAGCTGGGCAGACTAATACCCCATGAAGCTTTGTTTACATTATGGTATGAACTGAGTGTGTCATGTTAGTGTCGTCTCTTTATCTCTCAATCTCTCTCTCTCTCTGTCTTTATCTCTCTCTCTCTGTTAGCATTCTTCCCACTGTATAGCTGAAGGCCATCATCACAACAGTGTGGATCAGTTATATAAACAATGCATACTGAATTCATATGAGGACCTATATTTCTTATGTCCAATGTGTATATTATTTACTACTCTGGGGGGGCATATGAATTTAATGAGCTACAAAATACAGAGCTTTGTTGTCCTCACTTCCCAGTCCTGATAGCAATGCATTTTTTCTACATAGACTAGGCTTTGTAAATCAAAGATGTCCTGCAAAACCAGAACATTATTGTATTCAGAAATTTCTGTTTTGTACCTGACCATCTTATTATGGCCATGCCCACCGAACATTAATGTCAGTGCTTTGCAGTTTGGAAATACTTACATCATTATCATCCGCTATGCCCTGTAACCACAAAAGGTTGTATTTAGAGAACATGTCTTCCTCAAAGTATTTTTTGTATAGAACTATGTTCCAAGCCAAGGCAGTTCCAGAAAGTTCTGGACTCTGTAAGAGTGTTTATGACCAATGTTCGGAAAAAAAAAAACTGTACCTGCCAAGTACACATAGTATACCTGGTTACACTCAAAACTTCATAAGTATATACTAGGCTATCAACCACTAGGACCTTTATAAGTCTAACCAAGCATCCATGCTGTATCCCACAAGTTTATGTACCATGGTACAAAGCCTGTTTTGAGGTGACTCAAGGGGTCCTGATAGGTCATGTTTCAAGCTATTTAGGAGGCATTCCAGGATTTTGAAGGGGCTCATTGAGGTTGTGTTTTTTCTCCTTAGCAAGCACCTCCAGGACCTGCTCCCTGTTAATAGCTGGGGGTTATGCTAGTAGGTATTTCATGGGGGAGGCAGAGGGGAGTAGGGAGTGAAATTTGAGCTGAATTTGTCAGCTAGCAAATTCACTAGTTTGCTGTGCTCATTGAAAGTGGCACCATTGACCACCAGTTCAGCACACTGGTGCATCCTGCCATTGAAATTTCAGACACAGCTGTAGAAGGCCTTGTAGTTATCTTTAACCAGTGAGGCTATCTTGACTTGTTATTGGCCTTATGGGACTTAATTAGTCTTCTTAGTTTCCTGTTTGATTTAATTTCCTATCATTGTGGGAGTTGCTCTTCCTGATTTTAGCCATGACTTTTTTCCTTTTATTTTATATCCTGTTAAGGTTAGGATTCCACCAGTGCAGTTTGCTTTTAAAATTTGTTCTGGGTTTACTTCTAATAGGTACAGCAATCTCTATACAGCCCTTTACTTGGTTGTACATGATCTCTGTCAACAATTCCACATAGGTTGTTGTGAACTCGGGACTGGGAGGGGCATTACATTTTGACAAACTATTGCTAAATAAGATGTAGTTTGCTTTGGAATAGTTCCTAACTGTTGTAGGGTTTGCTAGAGTTACTAAGTTGATCTTTGTTGAAAAAAGGTGACAGCTTTGTGGTCTGACCTCATCAGTGAGGACATGATGCTGCAGAGTGGGGTGCAGCTTTCTCCCATATTGGTGAGTATCACGTCCAGTATGTTTGAACCTCCGGTAGGTGTTCACACTGTCGAGTCAAGGATATTTGTGTTAATAAAGCCCAGAAAATATTGTGCTTGTGAGTGTGAGGCAATGTATGTTTCCCACTATAGAAGAGTAGCTAAAGTTTCCTATGAATAGGGCATTTTTCTTAATGATGAGTGTCTCCAGTAGGTTTAGGTATGAGCTATAGCATTCTAGGGATATGAATGGTGACGTATAGCTTGATAGGATATGGTATCAGATTTTGTCTATGGTGATTTGCACATGGATAAACTCCAGGACAGCATCCTTTTTAACCAATAATTATTCTTATTGCTAGTGCAGACTGAGACATTTCTACCTTTTGTCTCTGTCTGTGCAGCTGATGGTCTAAATGTGTGAAAGGCACTGAAGCCTTGTACTACCAAAGTAGTTTCTGTGTATTTAAACCATGTCTCGGTAATTGCACAGATGTCTATACTCTCCTGAGTGAAGACAGCTTATAGGGTGTGGAGTTTCTTGTTTAGGCTCCAAGCATTGAGCAGTAACACCTTTAGTTTTCTATGGGTTTTATTTGCTATGTCAGTAAGTTTGTCAGTTTGGCATTGCCTAAAAAATGCTCTATGGGGTAGATAAAGTTTTATCTAATACTTGGAAATCTAGAGGAGATACGGGCAGACCATCCTTTGCAAAGCAATATGGTTTGATAACCATGTTCTCCCATGCATACAAATACTGAATCACCATGGAAATACCAGAAATGAAGCCATTTATTGAAGACAATCATCTTTTGTTCATACTGTGTGAAAGTAGAATGCTGCTCAGTGCAACACATACCTGCCTGAGGCACATATTCAGAGAGATCAGCAGTTTCTCTCTTCATATAGTCGTGGGAAGTACATCTCAGGTCATTAACTCCCACATGGACTGTGACAAAATCATACTGTTACCTGTGGTGCAGTGACTTGAGTGAATGCATTACTTGGTGGATCCTGGTGACAGATACGCAGCTAATCATTATCTTCTCGTTGTTCAGTCTGTTGAGTGGGGCATCTGTATGCTGCATAATGTAGTTCCCCATGACAAGCATCCTGTGTAATGTGTTGGCTTGTCTTATGGACTTTGCACTCTGGGTTCCACTGGGTGTAGGCATATGTGTGGTGTTTGCTGTTGCTTTTGCTGAGAGTTTTAGAGATTGCTCAGATTAGACATTGCCATTTATAGGCCTAGGAGGTTTGGAAAGATTGCATTTTAGTGCTTCAGCATATGTTGGTCTATGTGTATGGTGGACACTATGTGTGCTGAATATAGTACATGTATTCCTGACAAACTTGTCTGTAAGCAAGATTTTTTTTCCCCTAGTTAAATGGTATATACGCATCTCATGCATACTGTGTTTGTTTCTTTAGGGATTAAATGGCTGTCTGAATATGAAACAATTGCTACACTGTCTCAACATGTTCACATCTACCAAGCTGACTATGGAGACATTTAGAAATTGCATATCCATGTTGTCCAGACCTGTATTTTGGTGGCTACACTAGGTTGTGGGTTGGGTTATACAGCAGTCTCCTTGGGTGATCTCTGAGGTTTAGCAGTAGACTAAATTAGATTCTGCTAAGATTTGATAGTGCTGCTCTTTAGTGTGAAAACTAGGTGCTCTACGTTTGTTTCAGTGCAATGACTTTGTTTTAACCACACTAAGTTACAGGTTTCAATTCTAACGGAAGTTTTATAGATAAAATTTACTTTCTTGGCAGTTGTGTCTGAACAAGGCACTGCTAACCTCTTGATGTAATAACACCAGGAAAGATTGCTTGCCAGTGTAATGCTAATTAAGTGTAATGCAGACTAAGGCACCAGACTAAGCAGAAATTTATCAGTAACACTGTAATAAATGACTAAATCTGGATCAAATCTGGCAGTAGATCACCTTAGCCATCTTTACTTTTGATAACTGGATGGGTAATCACAAATTCACCCCTATGGCATCTAGTATATCTGTCCTTAATTGTGGTAGCTAATACAATGACTAATTTATAAGGCTTTTAATGCACTAACAAGTATTATGGGTTGTTTTGGCTAGACTTTTCAACAATCATTTTGACTGCATGGCTAATAAACATATTTGAACCTTGCAACCTATAGACCAAAGATGGGTGCTGAAGACTATAACCATGTGCTCATTAGAAAAAGACTGTGGTTCATTTGCTGAGACAGCATGATGAAGAAAAGGATTCAGATATTGGAATGTAAGGTCTGTAATGTTTGATTTCAGTTTGCTTGTTCACTGATGTATGCACAGTGAGTCAGAACCGAAGAAGGATAAGATAAACAAATAGCACTCGTCCTTTGTTAGTGCCTGAAGGTTTAACATTTAATGGTTTGTACTGTGTTTCAGACAATGTTTAAGGTTAGTCAACAGTAATGGAGTAATAGTAATGGGGTAAAATTAAAGAGATGAAGAACATTATTTTTTATTATTTAGAAGACACCTGTTACAAATTTGATGGTATTTGTGTAAGGGGACTCGTTTAAGGCTGTGAAGGCACAGTGTTCGGGGGAAGGGGGGAGTGTGCCTGGTGGGGGCCTTGGGAGAATTAAGTGGGATGTGATGGATGAATTAGTCTATATAGAATCAAGAGTTCTTGCTAAGAATGGGAGAGGGTTGTACCTTGACCTAGCTTGGGTAATTAGTGGCAGAAAGAAGATTAGTTTATGTGCAATGTCTAATGTGTTATAACTTTTTTTTCTTGTATGTTTTATGCCTAGTGTGCTACTCTTACAAATGTATGATTTTCTTCTGGCAATGTATTCACATGCGTTGTGCTACACTTCATGTCTCATAGTATTTCTAGATGGTTCTTTGGATTTATTATCAGGATGTAGATAACGGCCAGTTAAGAGGACTACATGACCCCCAAATGACAAATGTTACTTTTTATTAATGTAACGGGAAGAGTCTAGAAAGGGAGCATAAGAAATATGTGTAAGTTGTATGAAATCTAGAAGATATGCAAGGGGAGAGATAATACTGATAAAGTGGCATTTAAGGGGAATGAACATTTGTATGAGGGTAGCATAGTTCATCAGTGGCCTCTGACACTAAAGCTGTACTTGGCGAGGGTTAGCTTTAGTTATAGACCTAACAGTGCCAGTAATATCAATGAGCAGCTTAGCTAGGAGCGGCATATTTAAAGACTCTAAATGTTTTATTTTGTGAAATTGCTATATTATGTATGGAACATTACTTTATAGAGGGGGGCTTGGGGCAACAGTGTTTGATGAAACGGATTTTTGGGGTGTGTACTTAACCAACAACAGTGGGTTAGAATAACCATAATGACCTGTGTTTCTACAGAAGAAGCTGAAGCTTGGTGCCAAATGTTCTCATATTACAGACAGGCGTTTCAGGGAATCAGGGTACAGAGGGGGAACTTAATAGGGTTTGGGAGGTAAAGATGGGAATGGGGATTGTAGAAGAGTGTATGGCAGTGTAGGAGGGAAGGGAAATGATAAGACAGATGTTAGATGAAGGCATACTGGAAGGTCATGCTACACTCTACTGTAGTCTCCTTCCTGGACCTTCTGGGAGGGTACAGTATGGGTGCCCATGCTGGGTGTGCCAAGGGGATCTTTTCAACCTCTATCCAAACTTTACTTAATGAACTGTGTGGAAAGTAGGATGACGGGAGGGCTTGTGGGAGGCAGAAGGAATTGGAAACCAAGGGAGGTTCTTATTACATGGAATGTGAATGGAATGGAATTTGCCACTGTGCATCTCCACCCCTCCACTCGGGTGATCATTCACTTCATCTCTAAAATGCCCCCACTTCATCTCCTACTTCACCAAGTAATGCACATATAATCCCTTTCCATAAATTTCCTTTTATAAACATCTCCATAATCTCGAAGAGGTTCTCCATCTCATACTTTCTCTCTATTCAACTTTTTCTATACTCTTTTTACCTGATTCCTTCCTTACTTAACTACTTTTTTTATCTCCAACTTCCACTACCATTTTATCACTCTTCCTAAATATATCACTCAGAAATACTAATTAACATATGTTGTTACCTGAAGAGCTTGCACTCCATATGGAAAAAATTTTAATAACATTTTCTTTGAGTAAAAAGAATAAAATTAGATTTAAAAAGGAAAAAAAAGTGTGTGATTGTTTTTTTTTTTTGCAAATTGTATTCAGTATTATTGTTACTTCGCATTATCATTCTTCATTGAAACTTTTCTCCCTAGGCCACCACTGAAAAGGGGCTTTGTCCAGCTGGACCTTCCCAGCAAACAAGGGTAAATAAATACTAAATAAATGCATAGATATTTCACAGATAATGTAGCACAATATGCGCAGGAAGCTAAAGTTAGAAAGACTAACATAGGAGTTCCTGAAACAAAAAGCGGTTAGATGGATAGTTGGGAAGAAGGGAAATAAAAAAATGAAATTAAAGATATCCAGGAGTGGATTAACATGGATAAGAAAAGGCAAGTAGAGGCAGGGTTAAGTAGAAGGGTGGCGAAGTGGTATGCCAAAAATAAGGTGGAAGCTCCTTTTATGGTTTAGCCTGAGCAGTTCCTTATTTTACACTTTACCGATATCATAACAATGATCACTTTATAGTTTAATATACATATGTATTGGTTTATAGTAATATTTACTTGTTTACAAGAATGAGTCCTTATCATTTACAAATCACTATTCCTTTTAAAAAGTAGTAGCACATGCTTAATTAAGGTTTTGTTTATTATCCTAACGTGGTTGTATTGGCGAGTGGTTTGGATGATATAGTCATCCAACCAGGAATGTTACATTCCATGATTAATGGTTTGAATAGTTACAATTTTAAATGTTTAAGGTTTTTGTTATTCTCATTATCCACAGCAAAGTTTCATTGTTACCTACTATATTTTTTGCAAAAATTATGTGGTTTACTAGAAAAATATTGATGACTTGTATTAAACTTCTTATTGCTGTGGATTCTTGTAAATAGTTATTTTTTTTTCCTTTTTGTTATTCATTTGTTTGTATTTGAATTGTAATCCTTCAAGTTTGTAAAATCAATAAAAATTATTTAAAAAAAAAGTATTGAAGACACATGGATCGATTAGGGTTTTGAAAGGGAAAAATGGAAGAGACTTGGAATCTTAAAGTTCTCTGTACTGTAATCCAAAGGAATTTTGGGAAGAGGATTTCTTGTAAGGGTGTCAAGAGAACATTCTTTGTCAAAAGAACAGAGACCTTTTAAGTGGGAGAGTGGGAGGGAGATGATGGTAGCTATAGCATATATGAAGAGGTTAGTGCAAGAGGTGCTGACGGATTTTCCTCTTGATTTTAATTGGACAATGTTTAATCAGGTGATGGAGAGCTGTATACTCCTTAAATTCACGAGTTAGTGATTCATGAAATTGTTCATGGTATCATTCTGGATTACAAATGTTAAAATCTTTTGTCAGAATGTGAGGAGTCGTTTTAGAGGATCCTGACTCATGATGTGAACACTGCTTAAGCCAGATGTGTTAATCTGACATCATCAGCTGACCAGTTGAGGCTTTTGTTGTACTGTGTAGGGGAGGACAGATAAAACAAGTGGAGGTAAGAGTAGTCCTGTTAGATATTCAGAAAAGATCTAACATGGACAGGTGGTATTTTCTGTTTGACATATTAATAATGATAGGGAAAACTCATTTATTAGTGGTGGTGGAAGCAATGTATGTGGAACCTCTAGCTGGAATACTGTCTAATCCACAGATACTGAAGGAAATAACACTGGAAATGGCACAGTCAGGGTTAGCCACTGTACCTGAGTTTATTCTTTGAAGTCATGAAAAGGCTGACTCAATTATGTGATATATGGAAGGGTGATAGAAGAGATGAAGCCAAATAGAATAAAAACATTTGTGACTGATTGCAAGTCTGTAGTAGTAGATGTGGGAAAGATACTTCCAGAGACGTCAGAAAAGAAGTGATGGTCTTCAAGTACCATCAGCAAGAAACTGGTTCATTATAGTAGGTGTGAAAGATGGTGATATTAATATGTTACAACGATCAAACAAAAGAGACAGGTATATAGGGAGTTACTGTCTTCACAAGCGTGAAACAGATACAAAAAATAAATTCTAATGAGTTAATGCAGAAGGTTATGACCATGCTAAATAGTGGAGACTAAGAGTTAGGTCACTGTGGACAGAAAAGAAGTGATAAGATTTATGATTCCAACTTTATATCTTCTACATCAAGGATAAACATGTAAGACAAATATTTAGTACAACTGCAAATAAAATACTTTGTGGGCGAGAGCTGGGGAAAATAATAAGCAAAGTAAGGGCCCAGGTAGGGAAGGGATGCTTGATTTTGAAAGGTATGTTGTGATTGTAACTTGGAGCCAAAGATTAGGAGAATAAGAAAATCTACAACTAATCTTTGTTTGGTAAGAAATGGCAGAGGAGACCAAGAGTAGCAGCATTTCAGTTGATCAAATGAAACCAGTGAGAGGGATTTCTAGAAGAGGTCAGAGGGGTGTATTATTTGCAGGAAGGAAATGTTTGTAGAACAGTAAAAGAAAGATTCAAAGAACAGTGGACTGAGGTCAATGGGAGATAGAAAATAATGGAGATAGAGTGCTAGAAGTATTTAATGATGGAAGGACAAGAAGAGGTAGTCAAAGGATTTGAAGAAGTATGGAGTTAATGTAAGTTAAGTACAGAGGAACTATTGGAGAATAAGAGTCTAAAGAGTGAGGGATGGTAGCAGTGGAAAGAAAAAACAAAGGGTGAACTGAGGGAATATAGTAAGAAGATACTGATGGAGGAAAGGGTAAATAGACAAAAGAGTTGCATGCAGAAGGGGATAATGAGGTGATGAGGCATCTTTGGGAAATTTGGAAGAAGTACTTTGAACAACAGGGAAATGAGAGATGTTGGAAAGAGGTGTGGATGTTCAGTAAAGAGATGTAAAATGTGGCCACAGTAGGAGACCCTTAGAAAAAACTGTTATATAATTGGTACCGTATATGGGAGAGACTGCTGAGAGAGAAACTTCGTGATTTGGATAGGTTTTGGAAGTGAGGATGGGAAAATTAGGCTATCTTCATATAAGGTGAGAGCCCATATAAATTAGGGAGTTAGGGCTGGACTGTGTACTTTATGTGGATCTGTAGCCAAAGATTAGAAATTATATGATGAGTTTGTTTGTTTGAAATGGCTAAGGAGGGGAAATTTGTGATTGTGGAAGGAGAGAACAGAACTGATGTCAACAACAAAGAAAGTTAAAAGTGAGAATGCTAAGTAATGGAACATTTATGTGATAGGAGTATAAGGAATGCAACTAAAGGACATATGTAAGTTATGAGTGAAAAGAACTATTGAAGTTCACAATGGAGAAAGAGATTACTAAGGAACCTTTGGATTCTGTGGAAAGGTGGGACAGTGGAACTGCTTAGGAGTGAGACAGTAATATGACTCATGAGGAATATAGTTACAACTGAAGGGATTAGATGGACAGATGACTTGTAGAAGGGGAAAGATATATGCTGTCAGACATCAGCTCACTGGAAATAATAAGTACTATATATGCATGAAGAAGGAAAAATGTCATGTATAGTATATGGGAGGCAGGTGACTCTTGTCATATGGGTAAACTGGTCTATTATCTACTGTTTGCTATTAATGTTACACGGCTATAGAGCCATAGGGTGGGAGGTACTGTTATATTTGGACTGCATGTCCAAAAAAAGTCCCCAAAACTGCCTTGAAAGCATTTCAGCAGTTTATAGTCAATTAATTCCTGCATGAACAGTGTTAGCACTCATGGTTTCACTCCCTTCTGCACTCATTAAGCAATGAAAGTCAAGTAAAAAATAAAGTTCAGTAGCAGAGCTAGGCTGGTGTGCATGTTCATAAAATACCATTTTGTTAACTTTCGGTACTTTAAGTAACTTTTATGGCACACCAGCTGGCTCAAAGGTGACCATTGACTGATAGCAGCACTATCTTCTGGAGTGAGAAGAATGTTTGTAGTACAGTATATTGTCAATTTTAGAATGATTTCAGTAGAGAAGGTAGTACCCTTAACAATGATAACATCAGGTCAGTTGCTATGCTGCACATAAACCACATTGAACTGCTGAATCTTTCTTGCAGTTATCACTGAATGTTGTCTGTATGACCTTTTCAATCTTTGTTTTGGTACTTACTGAAAAGAAGATTCAAGGTAGTGCCTAAAACAAAACTAGGTCATTTTTTCTGACCATAGTGCCAAAAAAAATGACTTCATCCCTTCCAAGGTGTTCCAAGTGCCCAGCAGAGAAACTTTGTGTGTGTGTGTGTGTGTGTGTGTGTGTGTGTGTGTGTGTGTGTGTGTGTGTGTGTGTGTGTGTGTGTGTGTGTGCGTGTGTGTGTGTGTGTCTAGGGGTACTTGGATATGCAACAATTTACATACATTGACTATAATGTCATTATTTGTAGCCAATACATTTTTTCAAGTTTGCAGGAAATCCTGTCAGACAATAAAAAAAGTAAGGCTAGGATATCTGTAGTCAACACACTTCCCTCTCTGCTATTCCCCAGTGGAATTCCAAGAAAACTGTACTTTAATATCACTAATTGCTACTAGTGCTGGAGGTGCCTATCCTTGGTTTAGAACACACTGCAACCTAATACTGCTGCATGCACTGCTCCATCTGTGGTGAAGCAGTGTGTGGTGATGTGTGCATTCTTAAAATAGAGAAAGAGAGGGTATACCACGAGTTACCTGCACAAATAAACAATTCTAGGGTCTCAAGCGAAAGCCAGACTAACACAGTTTGTGCACAACATCATCAATAAAGGGGAAGTCTATGGCAACACAACTCATGCAGGGTATTTATGAGCATTGTAATTTGGTCATTTAGTGGATTCTACATGCTATAGTGTACAGGTGGTAAAGTAATTTTAGAAGGTATATTTTAAGAACTCCAACTCAGACTGCCAACCAGTCACGAATGGAGTCCCACAGGGATCAGTCCTGGGTCCTCTCCTGTTTAGCATCTACTTCTCAGAAGTCCAGACCAACACGGAGGGACTCTGGCTGACCAAGTTCAAGATGACTGCAAGCTGGGAGCCATTATTAACTCCCCAAGTGATGTAGACATCCTACAGAAAGGCCTCACTGAGACCAATGACTGGTGTCAAAACCATGGCCTTAAGCTTAAGGCCAAAAAATGGGTTGTCATCCCCTTTGGGAGAAACTCAGTTCTCACTAATTACCACATTGATGGGAGCCCACTGAACACTGAAGGCATTATAAGAGATCTGGGGTCACAGGTTGACAGCAACCTCTCCTTCAACCACCACATTGCCACTGTGGTCAGAAAGTCCTTCTATGTGACACATATCATTACCAAGGGTTTTGCATCCAGGAATAAAGAGGTCATCATCTCTCTCTACTCTTCCCTCATTAGGCCAATCATTGAGTATAATGCCCCATTTGACATCTACCTCACTAGACACATGCAACAGCTGGAAAGGCCACAAAAGTACCTCATGAAGAGGATCCCAGGCCTTAAACACATGTCCTACATGGACAGACTCAAAAAACTCCAGCTATTCTCTGTCTCATATTGTCTACTAAGAAGCGATCTATGCTTGACTTTCAAAGCCATGTCTGACCCAGCTCTGTTAGAAATGCTACATCTAAAGAAATCCCAATCCCTCCGCACCACACGGTCCAGAGACCTCAACCTCATTACCACAATCAAATGAACATGCTGGAGAGACAGGCTCATAACCCAGAGACTGCCCATGCTCTGGAATAGACTTCTCAAACATGTCAAGCAGAGCACCTCACTGGGCCTCTTCAAGAGAAATCTTGATGAGTGGATGGGAAATAGAAAGTTCACCCCAGAGATCACTCCAGAGGATCTACTTGATAGAGGCACTGGGAATTAACATCAGGCAGCACAATTCCAGGGCACTTCTATGGGCTAGGCTTGTAAAGGCTCCAGAGTCATTAGCCTAATATATACCTATGAACCTATGATGAAAGGAATGTAGTGTCCTCGTCTTTGTTCCAAGTAACACAAAAGACAAAAACAGCAATATAATGCAGTCCTGGCATTAATGCAGCTCTGGCATTATACCTTTTAAGGATTAAAAACACATTCAGACAATCATATATTTTGTATCATCATTAGTCTAAAACAGAAATGCAATTAAAAAATAAACCATAAGCTGTAGAGACACGGGTTGTATTACACAGAGTTAAAAACAAATTATAATGCAAAGGAAATGGCCAGCTCTTAATTCAGACACAACTGCACAATATTGATGCATATATTATATGTTACTAAGGTCTCCTTACATTCTAAAAATGAGTCACACTTCATTGATTTTATGTTAAGAAACATAACTTAAAAATTTGTAAAAACAGAAAAAACAACTTTCTTTGTAAGAGGTAAATTATCAACTCTTAAGATGCAACAAGTTCACATTGATGAAAAAGAAAACAAATTGCAGTAACAGGTTCCATTATTATTATTATGCAGTATGTATCTATTTTTTAACAATTGTCATTCACACAACTTGCTTAATTCCTACCTTCCTTAAACCTCACTCCTCCTGAAAATTATTCTAAAGGTATTGCTCCCACAAATTCCATTTATTTCTATGAAATTTGCTCCTTCCTACATTTATAAATCTCATCTCTTTTTTGTTTCCTTTGCAATATTTAAAACTTCCATTACTGTTAGTTTAGATTTTGACTTCCATTTTCTAGTAATTGTTTTTTTAGCAGCTAATAGAATTAAACTTAGTAAGGCTTTGCTATGTCTAAGCAATTCAGATCCTCTGTCTCAGCTAAAAAAAAAAATCATTTATTTAGTAATCACGATTCACCCAGCATTTCTATCAAAGTTCTCTGTATGTAATTTTTAAAACCTGCAAACTCTTTATATTCCATTTAGACATGTTTCTAATTACCTTTCTTTTCCCCATCACATCTAAAATATTCATTATCTACCTCACGAGAAAATCCCCTGAAGTCTAGTTGGGGTATAAAAATACAAATGTAAATGCTTACGTGTCAAAATCCTAAATCTTCTGGACTTTGTTTTATACTTGGGTGCCCTACTGTTATCTTCAAATTGTTCCTTTGTAAGTTGTCTTTCTATTCTTTTTCCACTATTTTCTATCCTCCTCTGATTATTTTTATAAATATCATGTAATTTTTTATACACCTTACTAATTATCCCTTTTAACAGCATATTCTGTTCTAGATTCAACTATAAACTCTAATAGGGTTAATATTCACTTAGCAGGCTCCTGTCCCTTTCCTTTTGCCTATACTCTGTTATCAATCCCTGATAGGGAAAGCAATCTGTAACCCGCAATCCCAGCACCTGCTTAGCTTCATCCCACTCTATTTAAACTTTTGTTCCAATGTTATTTGCTCCAAATAGCTTGCTTAACTTTCATCCAGTAAATTACATCCTCTTCTTGTCTGTTTTCTATACCTCTGCTTGCAAACATCCCTACTGGCAGAATCTCCTTTCTCCAGTCCTACTCTGGCTTAATTCTTAGAATAATTTCTGCTACTTTATGAATATAATATCCTGCATATTTTTTTTTTACTATTCTCCTTAAGGTCTTGCATCCAAAACCCTAGACTCTCTTTATTTCTCAAATCCCCTCCTGTTTCATCATCAAACTTTTCCTGTTTGATTTATAACCTTCTACCTGGATTATGCATATGAACTTCAACTGCATAGATTTAAAATATTGCTTCAGATCAGGTTACTTTAAATCAAACTGATTTACACTTATCCTATGTGACTCATGAATTCTTCCCCTCCCTAATACATCCCTTCAGCTCTTCATTAACTGTTATCCTCAACTTCTCCTGTAGTTGATAAAAATATACCTGTCCTTATGAGTAAGACCAAAGGAACTAAAACCATTTCTCTGCTTCTATCTTGCCACCCATATCCATAATTAAGAGCTTTCATTTTCTTAATGTTTGTATTACCTTCTTTTTAAATTATTCCCACATATCATTAGCTGAATAATATAACCCTTTTTAAAACATGCACCTAAATATCTTACTTTATCATGTCTTTGTGAGAGTGGGTATTGCTGAACCAAGTCTTGTGTGTGCATTGTTTACCATTATATCTGTAGTTTTATTTTCATTTATTTTGTATCCTGAAAAGACTTGAAACTGTCTCAATATGTTTCACAGCACCAAAATGACATTTTCTGGATTTATCAAGTACAAAATAATACAGTTTGCAACTTTTTCTTGATTACAAGTTATATCTTTGAATTTGCGAATCTCTCATTTTCCTTGCTAATGACTCTAAATATGAAGTAAATAACAGAGAAAAAGAGGACACCTCTGCCTAGTTCATCTCTTCAAATGCAGCTTTAAAGCAGAGAAACTCCTCTGCTTTCGTTTTTTACTCTGTTCCTTCATATATCCTTATATTATTCTGACATGTAATGCATTATGCTACTCATACAAATTCCAGTGGACGGTTTTGAATGTTTTCTCTGCAGCAAGATTCATCAACCATAGCAGCATTTTCTTTCACGCTGTTTCCCTCTTGATTATCATTGCTCTGCTAATGTTGCCAAAGGTTTGCCTCCTGTCCGCAAAATAAACCTAATCCATAAATAGCAATTTTGGTATCACCTTTGCTATTTTCTTTGTTAATATAGGCATAAGCACTTTATAACTATTGTTTAAAATGGAAATGAGTCTATATAAAGTCAGATCTGAAGGGTCTTTAGCCTCTTTTAGTAACAGAGCCTCATCTACTTTCTTCCACGATGTAGTCACTTCTCCCATCCTTTTTAAAATATTGCTTAAAAAAATTTGATATTTATCACTCTCTTCCCTCCTAACTTCCAAATTTCCACAGGAGATGTCACTACCAATTGATTATAAATCAGTTTTATTTAATTTCTTCCTATCTTAGCTTTTAATTGTTCAGCCTCATTTTCCAATAACTATGGCAAAACAGAATCTTTCATGAATCCATTTATTTATTCATTTGTTTGTTTGTTTATATATTTATTTATTTAGTTAGCTAGTTATTTCAAAATAGCGTTGTCGCCTCACAGCAAGAGGTTCTCCAGTTCAGTTCTCCTTGAGTTCATGTGGGTTTCTTCCAGGTGTTGTTGTTTCCTCCCACATTCCAAAGACATGCAGTATGTGGACTGAACACTCTAAACTGGCCAAAGGTGTGTGTGTGTGTGTGTGTGTGTGTGTGTGTGTGTGTGTGTGTGTGTGTGCGCGAGTTTGTGGTATGGAAGAACAGCAGCTGCATAGCTAGCCACCTGATGGTGTGAAACTTGACTCTAGATGATTGTCACTGTTGAAGTGACATCCTGACTCCATGTGCAAAATGGGTAAAAGGGGTTTGGGATGGATTGCTGGATGGATGGATGGATGGATGGATGGATGGATGGATGGATGGATGGATTAATTTCACTTTGTTGTCTGGGTTAGAGCACTGATCATAGTGGACCATTTTAGGTCTCAACTCAGAGAATAACATGAAACAATGCAATGATAAAGTGGAACCATAATACACATGTACAGATTTTCAGAATCTCTGTATAAAGAAGTTTAAGGAGGCATGGTAACAGGGGAAAGGTAGGAGACAATAACCCAACCTGGTGAGCGCATACTGTGCTCTCCTGAAGAAGAATATACAACCTGCACTGCTGTGCTCCAATTATGCATACTAATGAGAATCACTTTGCACCTCTAGTTGTCTTCCAAACTGTATGCTGCCAGAGTTTCTTTTCTTCCTGTCTGACCTAGTAGCACCCCTGAGTACCCTGTGATTCACATGGTAACACTTGTGTGCCACTGTGATGACTGCAGTACAAAGCCATTTCTCAGAATGCTAGGAACTTTACTGCCATTTACACTGAGTAACTATTGACAGATTCGTCTTCCAAATCACATCAGTCAGTACAATGGATGAGATGTTCTCTATTATGTTTCATATGTAGCAGGGAAAGCTTATGAGGATCCTTCCACTCCTGTACTGTCTACTATATTGCACTAAGACAATGTGGATGCACATAAGAACAATTTTTTGTCGTCAAATAAATATCAAATGCAACATATTAAATTGCTGCATATCACTTTACATTTCCAAGGTGATTTTCTAACCTTGCACAAAAAATTAATTTTAGTGCATTTCAGAAGCCTCTGGAACATTAAGAAGTGATAATTTTGAATTATTTTGGTAATTACGCTGCTTTCATGAATATAAAACCACAACACATCTGCTCACAAGGTAATGCTGTAACAAACAGATACCAACTGAGCAAAAGTTCTCAAAGGTCTTCCTACAAAGATAGGCATAATTAATAAAGTCATAGAAATGGTATTTGTACTGCATTAATCAAGTCAGTAGAGTCATGCAGCACAGCTAACCAATCAATATGCCACATGCTGCTTTTCCTGATTCAACTGTTGTGAGCAGTATGTAAATGAAGAAAATGTTTATAGTTTTTTCAACAGAGACAAGCTCAATGTGAAGGTGCCATCATGCAAACTACTGGATGGAAACAATGTGGGTAACAACACATTGCTTCATGTGGTGGTGTTGCAGTGAGCAGCATGCAAATGGACCAAAACATCCAACAGATCTTCCTAAACAGATAAGTGCAATGAATAGTGTTATTGCACAAAGCAGAGGAAAAAACTGAAGCAGTATTTATATCATGCTACTGATGCTGTCCTACAGAGATGAAGGTACAGCAGATAAGACACTCCCCCAGATTTACAAAGCCCTGTAGAATGTGCAGGATTAGCCAAAGAGCTATTTTCGGCAATATGGCCTACGTGCAATCCAGGAACGAGCTCCTGGGATGTGCACGTGAGCTCTTAGACTAATCCTGCACGGACTGAGCTCCTGTATGCAAATTACCTTCATTTGCAGGTGAAAACCATGCAAATGAGGGTAATATGTGATCCAGGAAGCTGGCAGCTGTCCATGCAGGATGAGTGCAATGTGCAGAAATGTACTCGGTTAGTAACTGAGTACATTTCTGCAATCTACAAAACGGAGCTATGACAGCTCCAAATAAAGGCTGCATATCATTGAGGAAGCATGCCAATGGCCAAGTAGAAGGCCTTCAGCATTGCAAACTGTTAAAAAAAAAAATAAACAACCTTAATTTTTTTTCGCCGATCATGCCTGTTTAAGCATAGGGCAGTGACGAGCAAACAGGATCGGGGGGAAAATAATAAAATAAACTTAAAATAAGCATTCTAACTAAAATCAGTATTCTGCCATGCAAGTCAATGGTAGGCAGAAGACAACCTGGCCAGTGAGTAATGTTTGCTAAGGGGGGAGGCTCAGTGTGGGATATGTAACTATGCATTAGCAGGCAATCCTACGCAAATGAGGGAAAGGTTAGTGAATCCCAGATTTTCCCAGGGTGTGAGGCAGGTCCCAAGAATGTAAGAGTATGAATAGCTGGGTGCATGTAGAGGATATAGGTGACATCATGGGGGGGATGTCAGGCATACTGTAAGTGGATTGGAGACCTGTGGCTCGGGATTGCTCCTAGCTTAGCACAGCTAAGCTAGGGGGGTGTCTAAACCTGCCTAGCAATCTTTACAAAGTGTAAGCGGTTGTGAGTGCTGTGCACCAGGTTTTACAGGAAGAAAAATGAAGTTAAACCAGGAAAAAGCATCTCTGTACACATTTGAGCACTCCATTTGCACGGCACGCACACGGGCTTAAACAGGGAGGCAATGGGAAGGGAAAACAGCAGTAGGAATGTAATCAAGGAGAACTAGCTTAGCTGACAGGTGAAATGTATCAGAATCAGTCAGTTGCACAGGCAGCAGAGCAGCCCAGCCCAGTACACCACTATAAACTATGCAAACACCTTTCCCCTTGTTTTTCCCAAAAACTCTGCACCACCGGTGTATACAGATGGGGAAATTTTACAAAACGAAAGCAAGAGACAAAATGTTAGGGGCTCCTTTTGCTATCATAAACCAGCATGTGCAAGAGGCTAAGGGTGGTGAGGATGTGAATGCTGCTGAGCAACCCACAGTGATGAGGTGAAGAAGAATGTACAAACTCAGGGTAGCCTACCAAGGGCTACATAAGCTGGAGATAGTGAAGCGCTATAGGGTGGACAGGGACCTCCTACAGCAAATTGTTGAGCTGTGCCGGCCACACCTGACACACAGAACTAACAGAGGGAAACCCATCCCAGTGGATATCAAGGTATGTGTAGGCCTAAGAATACTAGCTGCAGGTACCTTCCAAAGGCCAAATGGGGATATGATGGGGATTTCACAGGCATCAGCATCCAGGGTACTCCACCAGTTCCTGGATGCCATGTCAGCACATGTCGGTGAGCATGTATACTTCCCCATCACCCATGAGGCGTTGGCCAGCAATATGCATCTCTTCCACCAAATAGCAGAATACCCTGAGGTAGTGGGTGCAATAGACTGCATGCACATATGCATTAAAGCACCATCAGGTGAGCGGGGTAGGGTTTGCATCAACCGCAAGGGCTTCCCCTCCATCAACTGCCAGGTCATGTGCGATGCCCAGGGCATAATAATGAATGTGTGCACTGGCTGCCCTGGAAGGTACCATGATTCCCACATCTGGCATCTGATGCAGCTGTACCAGACATTTGGCAATGGGGACATCCCACACGGTCACCTAGTAGAGGGTGCTGGATATGCACTGGAGCCATGGCTGATGACACCCATCAGAAATGCACACACACCCGAACAAGAATTCCATAATGAGGCACACGCACAAACACAAATCATAATAGAGCGTGTGTTTGGGATGCTCAAGTCATGGTTCCGGTGCCTGGACACATCTGGTGGAGCCAACTACATGTACCCAAATTGTCCTTGTATGTGCCATGCTACACAATATAATCCTGCGGAAACAGCTGCAGCAGGAACAGCATGGGGCAGGGCCACACAGCCCCCCCCACCAGTGCCAAGGCCTGCACAGGTGCAGAGTGACTCAGAGGAGGAACAACCTGAGCCTGCCCTAGAAGGCAGAAGGAGGCATGCCCAGTATGCCCTGGCCTTGGCAAAGAGGCAACGCATAGCACATGCACTGACACAGTAGGGACCCAGGGAATGACACCTCTCTCCGACTCACACATGCAGTAAAGGGGATACCAAACATGACACTACCTGTGCTCAACCATGTATAGGGAGTGTACTATGTGAATCTGACTTAGGCAGCCTTGCAGCACCACCCTCAACACTGGGACACCCACAAGGTAAGTGACTTACACATGCCAGTTGGGGGGGCACATACCCAACAACAGTCACAGCCAGCAGGATAGGTGTAGGCAAACACAAACAAATGCTGTACTATGGCCACTGAATGAGCCCCATGGGTAACCCCTACCCCAGGCCTACACAGACAGACTACAGTAGGCCAGCCAGTTGGATGTAAGTTGTGAAGGCTAGGAAGTCAGAAACTAATATGTAGGTAGTGAAAGCTAAGATCTGTAGTACACTGGTATGCCTCTAGCCGGCATGATAGGTAAGACTACAGACTGAAATGGTGTACCCGACATACTAGCACAGTCCTAGCAAATGTGTAAAAATGTAAGGTGTGCCCCACCATCCTATGTACACTTATAGCAACAGTCAGGTGTGCCCCCTCACCCCTGTGTAGAAATGTAGAAACAGTCAGGTGTTCCCCCCGCTATGCAGAAATGTAGCAACAGTCAATGCCAAATGACCAATGGATACCCCGCAGACACAGCATGCTACCTGTCGGTGTACAACACAAAGGTCAGCACCGCAGTACGGACTACCTAGACTTGATCCACACATGCAGTATAGATGGCCATACTGGGCATGCTCACACACTTAGAGGAATGAAGGCAATATCAGTCAACAACATACTGAATGGCCATACTGGGCATGCTCACTCACTTAAACACATGAAGGCCATGTCAGCAAACACCAGTGAACCAGACATATCTGGCAGCTGCAGTTCTTAGTGAAGACACATGTCAGTATGCACCACTCCTGCCTTGCACACACAGTGGATTTGAATACAGACATATATGTAAGGACAACACACTATAATAAGCCAAAGGTAGACGGACATAGATGTGATGAAGAGGGTTACTGTGACAAGGAGCCATCTGGGCCTGTCCCACCCAGCACACAGCCAAAGGGTCCCAAACACATGAGGTGCAGGTGTCACTTACTGCAGATACTAGTAACCAGTATCTGTCAGCATGACGGTGTGTTGCACGTGCCAGGCCCAGCTGTGCAACATGACTGTACAAGGAAGTAGTCACCTAGTAGCTGTATGCATGTACCTGTGGCATATGACCCTGTGTGTGCCCGCATGTGGCATGTCAACCCCTACATGAATGAGTTACGGCCCATGCACACTGCCCTCCCCATAGCTGTATCATGACAAGCCTGCTGAGGTCATCCAATGTGAAATACACCTTTGGGAGAGCTGTAGCTCAGTAATCCCCATGATGCATCCCATAACTGCATACTGCTGTATTGATAAACTAGTTAGGTAGTAGTCCTAACCCCAGACTTGGCAACTGTGTGAGTGTGTGTTTGTGTGAGTGTCTCTTGGTCTCTGACTGTGTAGAGAGAAATGCTTTTTTAGGCTACTCACACTCCGTACAGTTCATATACACAACTTTGGCAAGGCTGCTGATGCCACTCACCTAGAAATACACCTCTGGGGAAATCATAGTCCAGTAATCTCTATAGTGCACCCTGTAACAGTGTACTGCTGTAGTGTGATAGCATAGATAGATAGGTGTTCTAACTCCAGACCTGGCAACAGTGTGCTTGTGTGCGAATGTGTGTGTCTGACTGAGTAGAGAGCAATGCTTTTTAGGCCATCACACCCCGTACAATACATATACTCAACTTTGGCAAGGCTGCTGATGTCACTCACCTAGAAATACACCTCTGGGGAAACCATAGCCCAGTAATCTCCATAGTGTGTCCTGTAACTGTGCACTGCTGTAGTGTGATGAAGTAGTTAGGTAGGTGTTCTAACCTCAGACGTGTGACTGTGTGTGTGTGTGTGTGTCTGACTGAGTAGAGAGCAATGCTTTTTAGGCCACTCACACCCCGTACAATACATATACTCAACTTTGGCAAGGCTGCTGATGTCACTCACCTAGAAATACACCTCTGGGGAAATCAAAGCCCAATAATCTCCATAGCGTGTCCTGTAACTGCTGTAGTGTAATAAAGTAATTAGGTAGGTGTTCTAACCCCAGACTTGGCAATTGTGTGTGTCTTTGTGTCTCTGTCTGTTTATGACCGACTGATGAACAATGCTTTTTAGGTCACATACACTCCTTAGAATTCATATACCCAACGTTGGCAAGGCTGCTGATGTAACTCACCTAGAAATACACCTCTGGGAAAGTCATGGCTCAATAATGTCTGTAGCGTGTCCTGTAACTGTGTACTGCTGTAGTGTGATTTAGAACTGTGGTAGCGTTCCATCACCACCTATGGCAGTTCTGGATGTTCTGCGTGTGTTTCAAAGTCTGTGTATGGAGCAATGCATCATAGGCTACTCACTTGCAGTACAATTCAAATGACCTACTTTGCCAATCCTGCTGATGTCATTCATTGTGAAATACAACTTTGGGGAAACAGTTCCCTGTAATCCCTGTAGTGCGACCTATAACTGCTCCATGCTGTACTGTGATATAGGCCTTGGTCAGGGGTTCTATACCCACACATGACAATTGTGGATGTTTTGTGTGTCTCTCTGTTTGTTTACGGAGCAATGCATTTTAGGCTAGTCACTTGCAGTACAGGTGAAATGCCCTACTGTGGTAATCCTGCTGATGTCAGTCACTGTGAAATACACCTTTCGGGAAGAAGTACTCCAGTAATGTCCATGGCGTGTACTATAACTGTGTAGTGTTGTACTGTAATACACTAGTTAGGTAAGGGTTCAACTCCCAGATGTGACAGGTGTGTGTGTGCAACTCGCATCCTGTGTAGAGGTGAGTGTGCGACACCTGTGGCCAATGTGGAGGGAATTTTGCTCATTACTTTTATGGTGGCCCTACTATATATCACAATGTCAACCATACAGGGATAACAGATGTAAATTAGCTGGGAGGCTGGGGTACAAAGCCATACCCATGCATGTGACATCAAAGCCAGCCAATCCAAATTAGTAACCCCACTATTACCCAGAGCACACACTCAACCCATGTGTCAAACACACACTCATGCTTAGGCAACAGCCAATATGTGGTTAGTACACTGCATATTGGCCACTGATAGTAACTATGCAGTGATAGCAGTGGGCTACAGAGGGCATGTCACCCTGCCCATCTGTCTAATATGCATGTACATGCAGACAGTGAACCACCATCATGTTCCCCAATGGACACCTGTACCACCTGTGGTGCCTTCACATGTATCTCACAACGGACATACCATGCCTGACAACATGCCCTATATGGACAGATGACACTGACATCAGGGAATGCTGTTGGCATGCTATCAATGTAGGTGAAGGGTAAACCAGCTGCCCATTACCAGTTCCTGCCACAGGTGGGCAAGACTGGCACATATGATGACAATCTGTATTCCCAACATGGGCCAGACACCCTAGGTACAGTTCCACATGTAACTGTACATGCATGTAGGAGGTGTGCACATCCCAGACACCATCCATGTCATGGACTAAGGAACACATACATGGCATGTGGTGTACAGCATTGGCCACACACAATAGTCACTCAGCTGACTGGATGGGGGATGCAATACCCACCTGTGTGGCAAATGCAGTAACTACTGGCCTGAGCCACAATGCAGACCATTGTCATATGGCCTGATGCCATGGTATACCCACTGCCTACCGTTGTACAGCCTGCTGGCACAGTTAACCACCACACACTCGTGTAGACATGCACCCATGCATGTCAGAACTGGCACCCTGTGTGTTCGTGTGTGTGTGTTGTATGGTGTGTATGTCCACATCCACATCCACACTCACTACAACCCCCCAGGGCATACTGAAGCATGCTGTCTAATGTCTGACATCTCCTCATACTCTTTGCCCATATGGCCTCCATATGACCCGTGTGGTGCATGTGATACCTGCACATTGATGTGTTGTGGCAATCCCACTACTGATGAGTTGCACTCCTGGTCCTGCCAAGGGTGTCAATGTGTGTGCATCCCTGTGTGAGTGTGCCTGTGTTGATGCTGGCACCTGTTCATGCAGACAGGCACGTGTATGACACAAACTGTATATCTACCGTATCCCTGTTGCAGATGTCACTCACCCTCACATATATGTTCTGAGTGCTCCACATCAGGTAACCCATGTGGTGCATCCAATAACTGCATCAAACTGTGATAGCACTACATCGTTGTCAGGGGTTTGATACCCTGTGCTGGTAGGTGTGTGACACAAACATGCTTCAGTTTTACCCTCCCTGACATGCATCTGCCTCTGTCTGCCTCCCCCACTCCCTCTCTGGTGGATGTGAAGATGCACACCTGCCTTGCTTAGGCAGCAGCATGTGTATTTTACGTGATGCTCATGATCAGCTGATGGCCTCTGCATGAATTGCAGCCCTCCTCTAGCTGATTGCATGTGGAAAAGCTGTGGTAACATTCACATAGCCAATTGCATGGAAACACACTCCAATGCCTAGGAACATCATGGTGATGTTGGACTTTTGCAGTCACTGTGAGCAGGAACTAGATTTGATATTTGGCAAACAGCATCCCAGATGGATTGGGGATTTATCTCTAACAACATACACTGTGGAAAGAGGGCAACCAACATGAGGGGGATGTGCCTGACCTGACTACAGACTGTGAGTGCTGCTATACTGCATTTGGAGTACTATTGGTTTAACAGTGTTTGTCTGGAAATGCCTGTCGTACATGTCGCAATACCTCCCATGTCAGTTCCATGTATATGAGGAATCCCCATCTTCAGGGTCATCTGCAGACTGGGCAGTGTTGTACCTATGGTTTCATGTGTTAGCCACAGTGCATCGATCTGTGGAATGCAGAAGGTAGTGTGAGGATTGCAGTCTGTAGATAGTGAAGGCTGTGACAGTTACTGACTTCATATCCCTCATAGGACATATGTTGCAACAAACCGTTACAATGGAAAATATATGAGGCTATCACAGCAACATGTCTATACTGGCCCTGTGTATGTGCTGTCAGCCACACCTCTGTCAACCTTTGTACATATTGTGTGCATGAAGTGGCACATATGTGCTGTACACCATAAATACTGTCATCATATCTGAAAACAAGCCAGTGATATATCAGATTGCTACACATGTCATGTACAGTAGTGGTTATTTTTCATGACATAAGCTGGACATTCTGTGGATGATTATACAGTACTGAGGTCTGTGTAGTGATGGTGAATGTTGGCAGTGTGTGCATTGTTAATATGTACTTCAGCCTGTGTACAGACTGTGGTAGATGTCATTGTTCTAGCTCCCCTTCTCTCAGATGTTACATGCTGCCCCACTGTATGGTACCATTCATGTTTTTAGGGCCTTACACACACGTGTCCCATACCACAGACAGCCATCATAACAACCTGTGTAGCAGCCCAGTATATGTAGGGTCATTCTGTGAGTGGCACATATGAGGATGGTGTAGAACAGATAGTCCATATACTGTGATATTATGCTAGCTTACCATATGTGGCTGTGGCTGTGTTCACATTGGTTGTGGTTATGCACTGTCACACAGGTGTATCTAAATCTGTGCTGTGACATGGCTGTCAAGCCTGCTATATATGCAGGTACATGTGCGTTACCCCATACGAGATGTAGGCCAGTGTTGAAACAGTCTATCTGTAGCCTGCACAGTGCATTATTACATGCCTTGCAGCTTAGTGTACTTAACCAGTGGGATGTTATGTGCAGATACTTGCCAGATGTACTGCTGCTGGGCCTCCCTTAAATGTCATGTATGTCAGACAGAGTAGTGGGATGCTGTACAAATGCATGTCAATATCTAGTGGGTGGTATGTGTCCATGGCACCCCTGTATCAGCAGTCATTATGTGTCAGGCCAGACAGGAGTGTGTGAATCCAACACCTATGGTGCCAAATGTATACCAATCATTATGTGTTATACCCATCTTCATGGCTGTCTACATCCATATTGTCAGGCCTGGTACACATGTGGTGCACAGTCCACTTGTTCTAACACAAAGAACAGGAATTTGTCAAAAGTAGCACATGAAACAGAATGTCTAGCTAAAGCATTCCTGGAGTCTTGTCCTCTGATCGCACCATAGTGTTCCTTAATGCGATCTGAAAGTTTCCTGCTAGTTTTACCAATGTAGAATGAATTGCAGGAACTGCAGACTGCTGCATAGACTAAGTTAGTGGATTTACAGTCAAAATGATGTGAGAAAGAAACTTTATAGTTATTGTGGGCAAAACATTTTGTTAGAACAATTTTGTTAGAAGCATATTGTTAGAACAAGTGGACTTATTTTTTTGAGACTATGCTACTTTACTTGAAGTGAGGGAGCTCAAATGGCAGCTCCTACTGGGAGCTGATTACACTCCAGGTTTAAATGATAACATTAATTTGAAATGTGCCTTGAAGTGGAATTACTGACTTCTCCACTTCTCTTACATTTCCTGGCTACCTTGCATGTTTATTCATGAATCTTATTACCATTCTAGGTGAATGCTACACTGACATGATGTAACAGGGCTGAACAATTGCTATTGGTGGTTACTAATTTTATTGCCCTTCTCTTACTGTTTATATTTATTTCCTAATATTGTGGACTCATTTTCTGAAGAAGTTCTTATACAATAAAGAATGAAAGCGCGCTCAAATATCAGTTTTGTTTATCTTTGTGGTTTTTGAATTTTTATTTTTGCTGCTGAAGTTTTTGTTTGTACATTTAATAGTTTCTTTATTTGCAGTTTGTCGTTTTTTTGTGTATATGTATATATATCTGTATCTGCATATATGTGTCTGTGTATCTGTATCCTGGGGATGGTGATGGCTTACACATATTACATGTCCTATGGGAGGCAGACTGTACTTGGTAGTGTATTGCAGGGTGCATGTGTTTGGCTGTGAGAGGATGCCTATTCGTACAAGACGTAGAGCGTGTGGGGCCTCTCACCCCCATTAACGGTGCATGTGGACATAGGTGTATTTGTTAATCTGCAATTGCTATCTACAGATGTATGGCCATATATACCTATATAGATATATTTATCTGCTAACGGATATATAAGTATATGTGCATAGATAGTGATATATATGTATATAGAGTTAGTAAAACAACATATATATTTATATATATATATATATATATATATATATATATATATATATATATATATATATATATACACACACACACACACACACATATATGGGTATGTTGTATCTGTTAAGGTTGCAATATAGTTACACACGCAGACATCTAGATGTTGGTATGTTGGTATAAATTCTCTGTACTGTTGCATGACAGGACTGGTTGATATGTTTCTGAAACACTGAATACCTGTGTACCTTTCATGGCTTAGTAGTACTTCACTTTGTCTAGGTGTGCAGGGTCCTTGGTTTGAGCCTTTCAAGAGCTGTTTATTTTGCTGCTGGGCAGAACATGGCCCGTTGGATAAAGAGTGATTAAGGCACCTTAAAGCAGTTGCAAGCAAGTTCGAGTGGGTTTGCATGGAGCTAAGCACTGCCTACACAGGTTAAGCAATTTAGAAGCTGAGTGTATGAAAATGTAACTGGAGGTTAGCAGTGCTTACCGTCGCCCAAACCAACTTACAACTGCTTTAAAGTGCCTTACACACTCTGTATCTAATGGGCTGTGTTCTGCCCAGCAACAAAACAAACAGCTCCTGCAAGGCTCAAAACCAGGACCCTGCATACCATACACAAAGTGATTTACCACTAAGCCATGGCAGATATGCATAATCATGATGTTTTCACATACATATCATCCAGCCCAGGTATACAACACTACAGGGAATGTATTCCACCATGTAGATGTATTTGTGTGTGTATATATATATATATATATATATATATATATATATATATATATATATATATATATATATATATATATATATATATATATATATATATATATATATATATATCCATCTTTAAATGGATATAACATATCTATATATGTAGATATAGGTATAGAAATAACCACAGAAGAAGGCAGGTGCCCCAACGTTCACTAGTAATCACAAAAAAAGCACCAGAATCCAGGAAAAGTGACACGAACAGTTTAATTCACTGAAACCATCCTTAGTCTTAGTAATATTAACATCTAAATATTTCAACATTTGGGTATCATATTTGTATGTGAATTTTAAAAAATCAGTAGTGTTATTTACGAATTCTAAAAACAAATTAAAATCATCATTATTGCCTTTCCATAAAAAACATAAGTCATCTAAAAACCTACCATAGAATGTCCCAAATCTAATAAAAACTGAAGTTAATATAAAGGTGTTTTCCCAGTATGACATAATAATATTGGCATAAGTAGGAGCACAATGTGCCCCCATAGCAACCCCCTTACATTGTTTGAAGTATTCACCTTCAAAAAATATAATTATTTTTTAATACCACCTCCATTAATACCAAAATTGTTCTGAACTCATTATTAGTAATTCCTGAAAATCCTATTAACATTTCTTCGAATCATTCTAGGCCTATATCGTGGGGAATACTAGTGAACAAATCAACCACATCCAGAGTAACAAAAATCAAACTTTCAGAAAATAAAGATTTGTCCAATTTTCTAAGAAGATCCCAGGAATCCTGAAGTATGTGGGTGTTGTTCTTAAGTACTTTCTTTACCTTACAATCTATGTATTTTGCTAGAGGGGCTGTGATAGAACCTTCTGCAGAAACTATTGGTCTCAAAGGTGGGTCATCTATATCTTTGTGTACTTCGGTATACCAAAATAGAAGGAACCTTGGTTTTCAACATATAAAAATTTGTGTGTCTCTAAATCTATTAGTCCTTCTGTTAGTAAATCATTCACCATCATATGTATTTTATTGTATGCCACGTTTATTTCATTGATAGATACCCTAGTGTATTTAGTAGAGTCACTTAAAATCTCCTGCATTTTACCTTTATATATAATGTGGTCCATAAGTACCACCCCCCCCCACCTTTGTCAGGTTTCATAACCCTTAAATTTTGTTGTTGCTAATTAATTTAAGGGTTTTGCTCAACCTGAGTTAAGTTGGATTGCATATTATATGTCTTGAGTGACTTCCTTAGTTCGTTTTCTAATACTACTTAAAAATTCTTTAGTTGTGGGTGCAATGGCGGGTTAAACATACTTTTACGAACTAGTTTACCCTCACTAAGTGTTTTTTTGTTACCATTAAAAAGTATTTCTAGGTTTTTCTTTCTAATAAATAACTTAATGTCAATTAAAAGCTTAAAAATATAGGTTCTCTGTTTGGGTATGAAACCAAAGCCTTTAGAAAACAAGTCAAAAACGGTTTTATTCACAGTGGTGCTAGAATAGTTAAAAATGTTAAAATCATTGAATGTCCATTTATGCCCATCATTGCAAATATTTAATTCTTCCACCCCATGTGATTCCTCGCTCGGGGCCCCCATTCCCTCACTTGGTAGTTTTTTGAGCTATAATCAATAGGTTCTTTGTACATCAGTCTCTCGGACCTTCTGAGCGGAGGAAAATCTAAAGGCTCTCCTTCATTGTCATCAAATACAGCTGTATCATTTTCACCAACTCTATAGGTAAACACCCTCTTTCCAAACTGTCTGGGCTTAGGGTAATGTGTTTTATTTTTATACTCATTCACATCCCTTTCTATTTTCCCTAGTTTTCTATTTTGCACATCCAAACATTTACTTTCTATATCCTTAAGCAATTTGTAATATTTATTCTTATGTTCTTCCACAGTAAAAAGTAAATCATGCGTAATATCTTTGTTAAGACGCTCAACATGGCTAAACCTTTTCTCTTTCTCACATTCATTATTAGATATTATAGCCCTCATAATCTCAAAACCACAGTTGTCAAATGCTGTAATCAATTGCTGGTGAAAAGCAGTACCATCAAACACATTATTCGGGTATTTACAAACTCTAAGACCCTTTGGTACAATTTTAAGTTCTAAACAATGTTTTAAGTATGCATTGTCCATTTCTAGCATTTTGTATTTATGTAAAGAAAAATCCAATTCAGCTAACATTTGAGAGTAAGTTTTACTGGCAGTCTGTATAAAAGCTTTCTTGCCAAAGTCATATTTAGCATTGAGAATGTCTCTCAACTGGTGAAAAGTACCTGTATGCTCTCTAGCATTAGTTCCACAGTCCGGGAAAATATTCTCATTTCGCTGATTACGCGAACCCTCTGAAACTCGATTTGCACTGTCAGCTCCAACCGTAATGTGTGGGAATCCATCGAGACTGTCTCTCATACCACCATCTACTGTTTCTCTATCACAAACCTCATCGCCATTACTAGTTTGCGCTCTTTCATGCGAAGCAGAGCGCCCTGCTGCTTCCTGGTTCCCAGGCACAGAAAGCGTTGACAAAAGCGTAACCATGGATTGGCTTACTGGTGTAAGCAGTCCTACCAACTGTGTCAGTTGGCCAATGAGCTTACAAAGCTCTCCAATCTCGCTGCTCTTGTTGTTGCTGTCCATAGCCACAAAGCCTGGAAATCCTTCGAAAAAAGCAACAAATAACCACAGAAGAAGGCAGGTGCCCCAACGTTCACTAGTAATCACAAAAAAAGCACCAGAATCCAGGAAAAGTGACACGAACAGTTTAATTCACTGAAACCATCCTTAGTCTTAATAATATTAACATCTAAATAATTCAACATTTGGGTATCATATTTGTATGTGAATTTTAAAAAATCAGTAGTGTTATTTACGAATTCTAAAAACAAATTAAAATCATCATTATTGCCTTTCCATAAAAAACATAAGTCATCTAAAAACCTACCATAGAATGTCCAAAATCTACTAAAAACTGAAGTTAATATAAAGGTGTTTTCCCAGTATGACATAATAATATTGGCATAATTGGCAAATATTGCCCAGCAACAAAATAAACAGCTCCTGCAAGGCTCAAAACCAGGACCCTGCACACCATACACAAAGTGATTTACCACTAAGCCATGGCAGATATACATAATCATGATGTTTTCACATACATATCATCCAGCCCAGGTATACAACACTACAGGGAATGTATTCCACCATGTAGATGTATTTGTGTGTGTGTGTATATATATATATATATATATATATAGATATATATCCATCTTTAAATGGATATAACATATCTATATATGTAGATATAGGTATAGAAATATATATATGTATATATATATATATATATATATATATATATATATATATATATATATATATATATATATATAAGCCAATAAATACATATATACATAGATACGCATACATCCATAGATATATATGTATATATCCACATGCCCACATATATACAGCACTAGGAATGCATATATGTCAGCATATATGTGGCTCACCTTTCAAGGGGGAGAAATCCATGTGTCCAAAAGCTGGAAGGCCAAAAGTATGTTCTCAACATTGCACAATCTTGCAATACATGCATGGAATGTGCAATGAGCGAATGTCACTATGCATTTGCTCTTTGCAGATTAGGCAATTTGGTTGCGGTTGCCACTATAGTGGCGATGGGGAATAATTGCCTATTCCCACTGTAGTGCAAACTAGGAGTTAGTATATTACAGAGGGGTGGTGCAGGGAGGCATGCCCCCCGGCATTACGATATGTATTCCAACTTGCAGTTCGAGAGTCAGCGAAGGTGCCTTTAGAACTGCAGTGTTTTTAACTGTGGTGCAGTAAGAAATGACGGGTTAGTCCTTTCGGTTTGCAGAAAGGGCCATTCGAAGGAATGATTGTCTCCCTGTCAAAGGTGAACACATATATATCAATATAGGTATATATGGACATACATCTGTAGATGGAACTGGGAATGTAACCACAACATATATGTCCACATGCACCATTGATGGGTTTGAGAGACCCAAACAACATACATACAATACCAACCTTAGCAGATCCCATAAGCAGGACCCTACATGACAAGGGCAGTACATGTTAACAGTTCTCCATCCCACCTGTAGGATGTCAGGCTGGCATTACTAACATATCATGCAGTACAGTCAAGTGACGTGTCATGCTTGGGGGAACCCCCTGGGCAGGTGCAGTAAGTAGCTGGGATCCCTCATACGATCCAATAGCCCTACACCTGACAATGGATTCACCAATGTTGGCAGGGACGACCACAAATCCACCATGTCAGCTGGGAACTACCATCCAGTAGCCTGATGACCCTGGTCTGTAGGGACATGGAACATATCAACAATGAACCCATGGCCAATGTCACTGGTAATCTCAACACATGGGACCCCACAAATGTTGGACTTGTCAAAGACAGAGAATACAACCTGAACCAGGTATGCCTCCTTTACCGAATCATGACAGGTGTAGATGAAGGTTAGGAGGTGCACAATGCCTATGTAGATCATAGCAGGCTTTTGTACACCATCCCACATGTAGGAATGTGTGTAGTTGTTAAGGGATCTACCTCTGTTCACGGAATATGTTTCCACCAGGACTGCTTGGCATATGCCAACATTCCACAGGTGCCATCCCGTGGACATACAGTCTTTCACAGGTCATAGATGTGTCAATGCCCTCCTCCACACTGTTGAGGTGTGCAGCACTACTATGGTCGCTATAACTCACTGGGTGTGACTGTTGTGGACACAACTGACATTATTGCAGTTACTGTTACATCTATCCCCCCACATAGCTGTAATACTGTACAGTGTATGTAATCAGGTTGTTAGTTGTTGTTTACACCATTCACAGTAGTTGAACCCCTCATACCCTCCTAAGGGTAGGGCTATACCACTGGCATTCACACACACATGTTACTTAGGTGAAGATCGCAGTAGAGTGGGGAGAGGGACATACACCTTGCTGTTAGCATGTTCAATGTCATCCACATTGCAGACTGCATATATATCATTGTGTGGTTGTGCCTATCCTGTCTTGGTGGGATTACATGTGCAACAGATGTGTTACCTGCACTGGGGCATACCTCCATGTGTACAGTCTTGTACCTGTACTGCATCCAAACCAAAGGCACTGTGTGTTGTACCCAGCCATGGCATGTGTACCACCCACTACACTTACTGGTGTCCACTGTATAAGGCCTGCTGACACCACTAAACCCATCAGCCATGTGTCACATGGACAAACACAACACAATCAGAATAGATACTGGTGACAACAATACAACATTGTTAATTACAGCTATGATGCATCATGGCTGCGCAGCTTCACCTTCCAAGATATCAGCATTTCACTTTAGTGCTGACAACATGCTATACATCATTCCATTGCTACACTTTTGTACAGTCACTCTGTGCATCAGCACCATGTTAGCCTGTCCCTGCATTGATGTTACGGATGTCAGGGAATGGCACAGGTATCATCATATGCACAGGGTGTGTTGTTGGTTTGCCAGAGGCTTAGTTTGAGCCATACAGTTGACAACATGTATGTGTGTGTGTGAAGGGGCTGAGTACTGTTATGGGCCGCTGGTGATGTCATGTGTGAAGGTATGAGGTTGCCCTAGGTTCATTGTTTATGTGTGTGTGTCTGCATGCACACAGTTCCTCCATGTGGCTGCCCTATACAGGGGATTGTGAGACAGCTGCAGACTGTACCTGGCAGGGTTTGCAGTTCATCGTCTCCGGCCATGGACATGGGACCTGTGCCTGGCAGGGGTGCTACAGGCAGTATCACGTACAAAGCCAGACTGAGTACTGTCCCCTGAGTTTGACAGATGTCCACTGGACCAGGTCCCTCCTGGGGCTGGCCAAGGCCACGTGCACATGGTTTGCTATGATGGTCTGTGGACAGCCCCTCCCCACAGTGCTGGGGCTGGTACTCCCACTACAAGAGCGGTTGTGACTGGTTGGACATCCACTGTGACCTCCAGCTGCTGGTGTTGCTGGCATATGTCCACAAGGCCATCGCAACCATCCCGCCCTGTCCTGATGCATGGACATGACATTGTGGATGAGATCCAGTCTCACCCCACCATCTAGCCATGACCTTGGTGTAATTATGGATGGCACCTGCTAGGTCACGGATGCTGTCAGTTACAGAAGTGTGATAAGCCATCTGCACCCTTAGACCCTGCCTGGTGTACCATTCCATTCATGCCTGTGCCTCCATGATAGTCTGGAACATGCGTGTGGTTGAAATAGATGTGGCACATCTGCCAGGGGCATGATGACCAGCAGTGCTCCAATGAGCACCCCCTAAACATCTGCCTATGTGATACCCCACCAGACATCTGGCTATAGCTGCTGTGTCCAATGCCAAATGTAGGCTGTCCTTCAGCTAAGGCCAGCGGTGATGAGGTATGTAGAGGCAATGTGACTGTGTGCATGAATGGGGTGGGTATGTGTGGGTTGTCAATTGGTGGCCCAGCGGCAGCCCCTGATGACTCTTCCTGTGCCTCAACACATCTATCCTCATGGTCACTGTCTGTATCAGTGACATCAAATTCCCTGTGGGGGGACCCAGCCCCTCCTCGCCACCTGTCAGGGGAAAACAGGGAACAGACTGTAAGACCTGTACAACACCGCTAAACAGTGCATACACACACACACACACACACACACACACACACACACACACACACACACACACACACACACACACACACATACACAATCACACACACACGTGTGCAGACATGGCCACACACACAGACATACACACATGCATTCGACATACATGGCAACCCATACACTCCACAAGACAGCACCTACAGACAGCTCCCACGCCCCAATAACATACACAATAGCAGGTGATGGTGCAGTACAGTATCACATACATACCTGTAATTACAAACATGTCAGCATGCAGGACATGTGGCGTTCAACAGCATGCAGTGCAACTGTAGTCAGTCTCCGTTATCAACATTATACATGGCTGTGATGCATGGCTTCTGTTTGTAGGTGATGGCCCTCCCCCTGAAACTCATTGCATCCATGTCCACAGAATTGCTTTGCATCTGTTCAGCACCCTAGCAAGTACTGTGCACCATACCTCATGGGTGTACACACCATTGCAGGATGTGTATCTGTGTGTCAGTTGTATTTCCACTGCTGCTCACAGCCTCTGTGTGTTTCTGGATCAAATGTGAACACATGTGTTTAGTGAATGCTTGATGTGTATTCACATATCTCATCATCAGTGGTGCATGTATGAGTGGTAGACTACCATTAAACCGACCACAGACACAATATACTGTACTTATGGTGAGTGTAGAGACCATTATTGACCATGATTGAGCCCTGGCTGATGTTGCCTGTGGTATACATAGGTTCATAGGTGAGTACTGGTCTATTGGTCCTGGGGCCTACATAAGCCTAGCCACAGGGGTTCCCAGCCATGCACCACCCACTAATGTTATTCCCCTGTGCCCCTTTCAGGTTGTGGCACAGACATACTACCCAGGTTGAATTCCCCATTTCCCATCCATTTGCCAAGTGTTTCTGTAAAGATGGCCAATGAGTAGCATTGCCTGACATGTATGGGTAGTCCATTCCAGAGTGTGAGGATTCCCCAGGACAGGACCCTATCCCTCCAGTAAGTTCTGTGTAATGTGTTGATGAGGTTTAGGACTCTGGAGCATGTGTTAGCAGAGGGATTGGGATGTCTTTATATCTAGCATGTTCAACTGCTCTGTGTATGACATAGCTGTGTATGTTGGGCAGATGTCATTTGTGCCTGGGCAATGTGCACTGGAGTGTAGCCACAGTTGTCTGAGATGGACTGTGTATTGCATGTGTTTGAGGCTGGTAATCCCATTAATGAGGTATGTGCTGTGTCAGTGCACATGTACAGCATGCATTGTGGGTAGGTGTGTTAGATGTGTACATGGCCTACACCTTAGCTATGAAATGCACAGTGAATTTCCAAGCATAACCTTAAACCACACTCACCGGCATCCAGCCGCTACCTTGCTGGTATCCCAGAGGTACCTACATTGAAATGGGATAGAGTTGATGTCAGTGGCCACAGCTGTGGCATTGCTACAGGGTGGCTGCAATATTACAGTACAACAGCTGAAGTCCACAGTACTACAGATTATGCATTACTGCTTATTGGTACTACACAGCAACATGCCCCACATCTCACATATGCATAGTCTACCTGTACAGATGCATACACTACAGTAGTCTACTGATATGCCCTGGAACCTTACCTGCATGCTCCATGTCTGGTGTGTGTGTAGCTCCTACCTCCATGACTGTATAAGTCTGTAGCTCTTGCAGGTTGGCAGGTGCTATTAGGCTCATGAGCAGCTTCTTCACTCTGGTGAGGGAGGGATGTATGTTATGGCCCCTCCCTGTTGCAAGGTGGTCACCCCGCACAGCAGCAGCATGGCAACGTACTTGGCGGAGCAGGTCACTACAATGGTGGCAGACCTGGTCATAAGTACAGCTGTGCATCCCCACCTCATTCACCCTGTGGACCACATCAGTCCACATGGCTGTTTTCTCTTGCTGGTCCTGGCTTGTCTGTGAGAACAACAGCTGGTAGTTGTGGATGATGTTGGTGATTATAATCTCCTCCTCAGCGGCACTGTAGGCAGGATTACTCAGGTGTGCCATACTCCCTGAAAGACATAATGATGGAAATATATCTGAGCAGCTCATATGTCAAGTTTACCATAATACAATACACATAGTCTCCCACCACCATATCAGCTCCAACATAATGTTCAAACTACTCTAGTGGTATGTATCTGGTATGTATACCATTGGGTCATATATTGTATTGTACAACACCTTCTGCTATGTGTTTATAGACATGCTCCCTGTGGGGACACTAGAGTTGCTGGGCTGTTACAGGGTACTTCACCTGCATGCCATTGTCACTGCCACTGTTTCCACATATGCATGTGGTAGGCCTGCTATGTGATTGCTACACATCTGCCATTCTGTAATATTGAGGATATCTGTGCATGCTGTTGGACATGTTTTGGGATTGTGTGGACTATTACAGCCCACATATGTTCCATGACAGTTACACACCAGTATGTGTAGGGGTTATTTGCCAGCAGGAACACCACTCTAACCTAATGTGCACATGCTACCAGTCCACATCACATCCATAGCCAACCATGTAACCTCATTATCTACTGTTCCATCACTACCTTCATGTGGAACCACCTCAGGGGATGGTGTCCCCTCCCATGGAGCACACACAGATGTGTCTGTCACCCAGTTAGGTTGAGGTCATTGTACATAGGGAGCTCCACAGAGACATGGGGTATGTGCTACATCACCTGGAAGCATGCAGTACACATACACAAGGTTCAACATGCATGTCCCTCCTGGCCAAGCGCACAGCCCAGGCACCTTTATGTTCATGTAGATGCTGTCACGACTGTCCATGGGTGGGCACCATGTTCCCTTTGTTCCCATGTGGGGGTTCAATGTCCTCCACATTCCAAATGTAACTACCCATCCACAGTGTTTAACCACCACATGTGTCATATACCAGCCCTATATGCTGTATTGTCTGTCACCCAACCAGACCTACATACTAATATGTGCCTAATACCCTTCACCAACATATATATCCCACCATCTCATACAATTGCAATGTGATCCCATTGGTTTACACACCACACTCCACACTCCATCTTGCAGCCATGTACTGGTGTGTAGGTATGTTGTGTATTGATGTGTGATGTTCTCTCACACATGTCATGGCAGTGTACATGTATTGACATATATATATATATATATCTACACACACACACACACACACACACATATATATATATATGTATATATATGTATATATATATATATATATATATATATATACACATAGACATACACACACACACACACACACACACACACACACACACATATATATATATATATATATATATATATATATATATAAATATATATATTATATACACACACACACACATACACACACAGATATATATATATATATATATATATATATATATATATATATATATATATATATATATATATATATATATATACCTGTCTGTATACATATATATATATATATATATATATATATATATATATATATATATATATATATATATGTATGTGTATATATACATATATATGTGCATATATATGTAGATATCATTTTGTGTTGTGTATATGCCTATATAAATGTATAACTGTCCAAGGTTCTGTACACATACACAGCTGTGAATATGTATCTGTATGCGGGGTGCATACGAACATCTGGACCACACTCATGTACCCTCTTTATTTCACAGTGGAACTGTTCTGCCTTGCTGCAACACAGACAGGTGTCACATGTGAACACAGACTAACATTACGGGGATATATATGGTGACACACTTTAGATAAGCATATTATACTGCTATGGCAATTGGGCATGCTATGCTACACTTTAACATGATTGTCCTGCAGGTGGTGTGGTCCCTCACCCATGTGTCTATCATAGCAGTATTAATACCCCCACCAGCCGTTGGCCACAATAATTTACAGAACACAGATATCATGGGTCACATCTTTGCCATTCAGTGCTGGACAGTGACTGACACTACTGTCCAGTGCAGTTGTTGAGCACAATATCATTAGAGGAACAAGTACTGATGGCACATATACATCCTTTCACAGTAAACATCCTATTATTCTATGCCATATACTACATGCCAGTAAAGGCATATCTGTTTCACATACCTGTTATATACCTGTTATGTTGTTTCCGCTATAACACAACCCTGAGCTTTGTGAACTTTCTTAAAGTGTTTTTTTAGATTGCAGCATGCTTTTGTTGGTATTGCACATGATCAGGTGGTGTCCACCAGTTGCTAATTGCATGCAGCCTGCTGTGTAGTACTTCAGATAACCACTGTCATGGCAACCCTGTACTATAAATTGCTGCCTTCTGTGGGCATTGTCCCTTCACCTTTACAGTATGGATAACATCCTTCCTGTGTGTGGACATCAGTGTTACAGACAGCAGGTAGCAATACCTCTTACAGCAGAACCTGCAGACACCGCCCAAATCCACATTTGGGTAAGGTTCCAGACCTACAGACAGTGTGAGTAGTGTTGTTGCATGCAATGTATCTTGCTGTTCTTACAGGGTTTCTGTGTACATGGTACTTTTTCATGGGATGTTGTCTGCATAGCTCTCAACTGTGGGCCTATCCATATGATACCAGGGGGATTGGCTGTTTGGTTTTGTCTTTGCACCACACAGGTATTGTCCCCAGATATATCTGTGGCATTCTGTCTGTTGAGTGCTATAAGTACGTGGCTACATTCATTTGTATTTCACTGTCGTATCCCTGCATAAGGGTATGCTGCAACAAATCCTGTAACACCAACAAATTCCAGGGTGTGTAACAGCAGTAATTCAAATATGACCCTATGTTCCTGCCTCTGTCCTCCACATATATGCCAGTCTTTGTCCTGCTGTGATACAGGAAGGGCTGTTAGATAATGGCCTATCATTATTTACTGCTAGCATTACTGCTATCATCCCAGTCATGTTATGGACTCCCACACCAGCTGTTGGGCCAAGTCCATATATATGGGGGCAACATCTGGAGAACACATATGTGCCCTTGTAAATTCCAGAGGTAAGTGTGTGGTACACAGTGTTCCTTGCTCTTGTACAGCCTTTTATAGGGGGGGTTCTATGCCATTAACCTAGGCTATGGCACCTTCTCAGGGATATAACTGTTAAGATGAAGGTCATTCAGTGTGATAGTGAGATGTTAGGTTAAGCAATGTTATGTACAAAATACTGTGACATTAACACAAGTGCTATTTTTCCCCCCAGGGCTTGACTACAGGGTGTAATTGGTGGCTGCTGAACTACATCTGTAATTGTTGATTGTTACATATCCTGAAGGCAAATCCTGTTTCTACTGTTGTATTAACCGAAGGCCTTGGCCTGGACAGCATAGTATGGTATACATACACATTGCTAACATCTACTGTTTTGTGTGGGCCTTGCATTCATGACTGATTACATATTTCAAACCTTATGCAGTGTCAGTACTGACATACATTATTGTATAGTACAGGAATAAAGGTTATGCATGCATGCATACCTGTGTGTCATGTCATGTCCTTTGAATTGTGGGTGGGTATATGTTTAATGTCAGTATTCTCATTTGTGGGAATGGTTGCCACACTACACATTTCACAGGTGCCAGCTGAAGGGCTTGTGGCTGAGGGATATACTTTGCACCCAGTACTTCCACACTACTTCTACATATGTATGGCTACTGATACCTTTTGTGTGTGTATATGTGCATGTACCTATATATATATATATATATATATATATATATACATACATCTATATATATATATATATATATATATATATATATATATATATATATATATATATATATATATATATATATATATATATATATATATATATATATATATATATATATATATATATATATATATATATATATATATATATATATATACACATACATACATATGAACATATGTATCTATATACAATTGATGTTATATGATTATTTGTGAGTCATACGTTAATATATATATATATATATATATCTACATATAGCTGTCTGTCTGTCTACATTTACAGATGTATATCTGTCCATATGTCCATGCATATCCGGCTCATATTTAGGCCTGTTCCTCATTCACTTGGCAATTGTCATGGATGATCGCAGCATTAAAGTCAGTAACTAGTGGCAACACTTTTGTGTTTCAGACTTCATCTCCTTCTACATATGTGTTCTAATACATATAACTGTGTAACTAGCAACATTTTAAGTGTATCAGAGCATTAGTTGATGTATATCCCTCTTTGTACCCACTGTGTGGCATACTTTGTCCAGACTTCTTGCATTAACAGGTTATGTGGTGTGATAATAATAATACATTGCATGTACTGTTGACTGATTGTGCTGCATGATATGTTTCTGAAAACTTTAGGCTATGTATATCTGCTATGGTTTAGTGGTAAATCACTTTGTGTATGTAGTGCAGGGTCCTGGATTCGATCCTTGCAGAGGCAGTTTATTTTGTTGCTGGGCAGAACAAGGGATGTTGGCTACAGAGTGATTAAGCACTTTTAAGCAGTTGTAAGTGGGTTTGTGTGAGTTTGCACGACGGTCAGTGCTGCCAACTTCCACTTATATTTTTCTTACAGTCAGTTAGCTTCAAATTTCTCAACCTGTGTAGGCATAGCTTACCCCCGCGCAAACCTGCTTACCGCTACTTAACAGTGCTTACTGCCACTTACCCCCGCACTAATTCCTTTAAAAGAAAAGAAAAAGGGGTTGATACGACAGTGCACAAAGAGAGAAATACAGTAGGGAAAATAGCTAGGCATGTGCAGGAAGGGTATAGGAAAGGTCCATAGCTGCCCATTCCTTCTACAGAAACAGCTGTGCATATACACTATATTTGCAGGTACATTTGGACCCTCAACCCCCTGGGAGAAGCGTGAGGACAACATATATTAATTGTGATGCCAATTAGACCAGATTACATGTGTCCAGTGGATATGTGTGCGAAATGGACAGCTATGTATGGGGCGAGATTTTTTTGTGGGAACAGATTGCCCTTTTTTTTTTCAGGTGAGAGTGGGATGTTGGGGAGGGGTAGTAGGTATATTTGGGGAGGAAGGTTGAGTAAGTTAACAGACAAGACACACAAGACGCATGCAGGGCCAGTATATGACACATGTGGGGGTAAACACCTTGGACGGGGAGGGGTGTTTGGAAGTAGCAAGTCCATGAGCCCCCAACTGGAAACAGTGGGACTGAGGTCCCCAACCATAGACAGTCACCACTGCACCTTCACGGCCCCGAAGGTGGCTGGGCTAAAGGGTGTGTAGGAGGGGCAGGCTCACCCTCTAATAGCACCACTTGGCCCTGAAGTTGGCGTAGCCACTCTTGATACTCCAGATCGAGCTCCTTATGCACCACAGCCCGGACCTGTTGACGGGTGACAGGTTCCTCTCAGCGCCCACTCTGGGAGGGGGGAGCCCCATCCCCTGCAGCGGTTCCACCTGAAGGTGGTGCAGGGCCCATGGAGGAGGAGGTCCCAGACTGGGCCCCAGATGTGCTGGTGCCCAGTGCCCTGGCCAACTGAGGTGGGACAGGTGGGTCCGCTGGGACCGGCCTTCCCATACGAGCTGTGTTGTCACAGGTTTATGACAGATATTGGTTAGTAACAGTCAACAGCATTCAGGATTAGTTATAACAGCATGCATAGGTATTCCCATTTACCCAACACACCAGATTTAACACAGTTGCAGAGCAAGCAGAACACATGCATATATGGAACAACAGTGGCCATTACAGGAGCATGCAGGTTTCATTGATGGCAACAGGCCACCAATATAGGTGTATTTTCACATGGCACATGCATAGAAACAAATGTGAATATTTATGAACCATTAGGACATATGTCCCAACAAAAGTGTGGAGTGTACACATACCAGTTGAGGAGTGTCATTGGGTTATTATGCACATATAGTAGGAGTGAGAGAGAGAGTTCAATTAACAACTAATATATCCTTGTAGTTTTCACAACATTCTTAGTCACTGCAGTGGTCTTTTCCTTACATGTATTATTATACTACACAATGGCCTTATATTGTACACCGGTATGTTTATAAATTATTATATATATGACCTGTGTCTTACATACAGGCGTGACAGGTTGCAGGTGTTAATGCAACATATGTTGAGAATTGCTGTCATACACTTTGGGTGAGGTGCTAGAATGACAGGTTTGTTTCCATATACATTCTCTATGTACATGTTTGAAAATCAGTTATATGTCATTGACAGCTGCCTACAATTCTTGGAACATCACACTGGATTTTCAGGGGAACAGGCTACCAAGCTGGCGATATGGGCCATTTATCTGGACATGCTGGACAGATTGGAACAGTTGTGGGGTATGAATTTGCATACAACTTACATTTTGAGCATTCTAGCAAATTCTGTACTGTTGTTTGGTGTAAGTATGCATACAGCTTTCTATCAGAACATTGTATCAAAATCTGTACAGTTGTGGGGTATGATTATGCATACAACTTAGTAGCACTCCCAGGATTCAAACCCCTGCTGTGTGTGACAAAATATTACAGCTAACATCACAGTGCACTGTGCTATCAGGGAACTGATGTAAAGCTTTCAACTGTTTTCTATCTAAGTCTCCCTAACTTGTACACTATAACTGACTTCTTGGCACTTCCAACATTGTTATACAGGACTTCATGCCCATTTTATCTGCATACCATGGTGTGGGTGACACTGCTTAAGATACATTACTATTTATAGTATGGAACAGATCGCCAACATGAGAGAAGAGTAAACAGAAGCACTCCAGGGGTTATACCTTTATTCACAGACTATTACACATTTATTTCTACTGGTACAACACTTTCTAAGGCTCTTATTTTAATTTGTTATGACAGTACATGCAGACTGATTACTAACCTGCCTCGCGATGTAGCCTTTGCAGCCTAGCATCATGGGCTTGCTGGTTCACAGCCTGCTCATCTGCAGCTGTCAGCTAGGCAATTATTTACTACTTAGTAGAATGAGTACTTACTCAGCCCTGGGGCATTGGGCATCTGCCAAGACTCCTGGATCCACTGTACCAGTACATCCCCCCTCCACCACTTCAGGTCAGCATGGTGGTGCCTGACCTGCTCACCAGTCCGGGGGATACCTGTGGCACTGGTGAGGTCACGTGCGAGACTGTCCCAGGCCTCCGTTTTATACTGCGAGCCCTGGTACTGGCCCTGCAGTAGTCTCTGATCATGGTGTTTTACCAGGAGCCATACCATGATTTTTGAATCCTGGATGCCCCAGCGCTGCACTCTAAATCAGGTGCCTTCACCCACACCAGCCATTCTGCCTGCAGTAGGAAGCTGCAACTAGTTATGGGTAGTATTTCTGCCTGTGGGGTTTAAATACGGCCATTTTCCCACACTTCCCCATGACTGGCCAGTTTTGAAAAGGCTAAGCTATGGGCAGACCCGCTTACATGAAGTTGGCACTGCTTAAAAAGGTAGACCACTAGGCAGTTTGAATTGGCTCCCCTACACGTTGCTTACACTTACTAACTTGAGCTTTGCTGCGGTTAGCATTGCTTAATAGTTAATTAGCACTATATGTGCCATTTGGCAATGATTTATTCTTCATTACAGGTTATGTATGTGTCTGGTATCCGTGATTCATGTATACATACACTGTATGGGGACCTGGGGCTTCTACACTTTATTACAATAACACCTCAAATCTATGCTTACTGCAGTACTCCAGTTCACATATTTATGTTATGTAGAAGGTTATCCAACATCACACTGTACATAGATTCAGTTCACATGTTTGGTTTGATTTTCCTGTGGTGAGGATTAGTTTGCTGATACCTCATTCATATCGACTGCTATAATGGCTTAGTGGTTAACTACTATAACTATACTGTACAGGGTCTTGAGTTTGAGCTTTGCAGATGCAGTTTATTTTGTTGCTGGCCAGAACATGGGCCATTGGATCCAGAGTGATTAAGGCACTTTAAAGCAGTTGTAAGCAGGTATGCATGGGTTTGCATGACGGTAAGCACTGCTAACCTCCGGTTACAGTTTCTTGCACTCAGTTAGCTTCTACTTTGCTTAATCTGTGTGGGCAATGCTCACCCCCGTGCAATCGCACTTAGACACGCTTACTACTGCTTATTTGTGCTTAAACCTGCTTACTAGTGCCTTATTCATTATGACACTAACACTTCACATGTGCATTTCATGCAGTACTCCAGTTCACATTTAAATGTTATTATGTAGGTTATACGGTCAAAAGATGTAAATATATGTTCATATATAGTTTTCACATGGAAAATGAAATGTGTTGCAGTAGGACTCGAACCAGGAATGTCTGTTCGTTAGGCGGATGCGCTAACCACTACACTATTGCTGTGCTGCTTCATTTGCATATATTCCTTGTTATCCTCTTCAGCCTTTTCAGCTGCTTTAACCGTAGCTAAGCAATGGGCAAACACGCACACCTACAGTTAGCTGTACTCGAGGTTTTAAAAAAAATAAATACAAGGCTTTCTTCATTTTATTTCAATGTACTGTTGCTGTTGAATGCATGGAGACTGTTGATGCAGATATGCGGACACCTATAAGCGGTTTCAATCATTTATTTACACTTTCTTCTGTTCTGCTTTGCAGGGGCGTGTTTATTCTGTGAGCTATGCTCTCAGACACGCCCCCTACACTCGTCCACGCTCAGTGTAGGATTTGGAGCTCAGGCAGCGTACCTTCATTAATATGCATGGCGCGCTGCCGCCCTCCTCTTAAACTGCCACTTATGTGCAGGACTAGTTTAGTCCTGCAAGGCAGATTAGTAAATCTGGGGGATTGTCTTACATGGTACAGTTTTTGCCAGTTTTGTACTAATGAGGAAAAATTCTGCAGATTTTCCAAAAGAAACAGGTGCAATCTCACAATGTTATTGCACAAAGCAGTAGATGGAAGTATTGTGGTGTTTGTACCACACTAATTGGTTTGATGGATGTGTATAGTAGTGGAATGTTAGTGCCACATTAGTGTGGGTACACATGTTGCCATCATTGGAGCTATAGGGAGTGATATGCATATACAAACAGATATGGTAGAGTGGCTAATTAAAATGGCCAGAATGCAGGGGAAGTAGTGATGTAGTGTTATAGTTTTGTGTGGATTTTTTGTGTTAGCAATGCAGTAATTTCACCAATCAGACATTTGATTTTTTTCCTCCAGTATACCAGAACTTAATTATAATGGATTGCTGTGCAAATGATTGAAATATTAATAGTGCATTCTGCTGCAACAGTGAATATGAACATAATTACCTAGCTGACTAACATTTCTAGCCTCTCACTGCCACCACTACTTTACTTTGCAACTAAGACATTCTTTTCTTGGAGCATCAAAATACAGAGACACCAAGAATATTAGCTGACAACAATGAAGCATTTAGTCAGACATTTATTCATTCACACTATTGCCAGTCAGTACAGCCCAATTCAAAAGCAAATATGACTAAGCAAATAAAAATGTCAGTATCCTTTTATAGTGTGTCAGTTTTTCAAGTTTGAAATCTTTATACAGTTAAAAATCATTTGTCCTAACTCATTTGTCTTTAATTTCTCATATATATTTTGTATAATTACTGCCTGTTGTTGGGCCTCACAGACCATTATTTATAAATGGTGTGCAAGCCAACATTCAATATTACAGATACTCATTTTTCTGATTGTTTCATACATGTTGGGAAAGTCCAGTGAGCTAAAGCAGAACAGCATTGGGAAAGGTTGCATTTCTTAAGCACTGTATAATTGTTGTGTTTCAGATTTGCATAATTTGCCATATATTTGCCATATGTTTGATAAAACTACAGTGCAGAACAAAATGTGCGACATGCAGAGCTGCTGGTTAAATGCAGTGATTAATAAGTGCAAGCTATGACTCCTTTTTAAATGCAGCTACCCAGCATGAATTTACTAGATGGCATGAAATAAATGGGTAGATGGGGAATGAGCTGAGTGATAAGTGTCCTGTCCCTTGATTACTTACATGGTTAGAAATTAAAACACTGTATGTAGGTTTGATGCAATGGAAACACATAGCATTAACAGAATATGGGGTATGTTGCATGTTGCTTTCGACATGTGCTTCTTGCTAATGCTGCTGGCAGGAATTGTTGAACATCTGCAGTACAGACGAAAGTGCTCTGTGAAAACAATAGCGTTCACAGATCTGGGCACAGTGCAGTAAGCACAACCTATGCTTTTAATGTTTAGAGAACAGGAAACTGACTGCTACCACAGATAAAGGTACTCAGAATGCTAGGCACATATACCCCCATCTGAGGAAGGTCGTGAAGAGTTAGCATATATTCTCCTTATTTCCCTAGCCGTACTTCTATTTTCTTCTTCTGAATTTCTAGGGCATAGTTAGAGCATAGTTGTGGTTCTCATTCAATAATAAGCTGTAATTATATAGGTATCAATCCATCCAGCCATAACCCTCTTTTTCCAGTTTTTGCATATGGGGTAAGGGTACCACAGCAACGGTGGCAATCATCTAGATCCAAAGTGTATATCACCATGTGTATGGATAGACAGAGAGATAGAGACACATATAAAGATATAGCTATATAAGGATGACTATCATTTCATCCAAAACACAATTTATCTATATATAGCTTATGGAACACAACTTGTCTAAACTCGTGTTACCTAAACCAGCAAAACTCAAAAAAAAAAAAAAAAGAAAGAAAGAAAAATAAAAATATTTACATAACAACTTCATGCTCACATTGTAATGGTAGAAAGGGAAACAACCTTGGATGTGCACAACCAGCTCGTACAATCTAGCACATTGCGACAAAGCAGACTGCAATATCACTTATACATCTTTAAGAAAACTCATTCCAGTGATCAAACCCTTATTATGAAAGTTATAATTGGAAAAATGTATTAAAGAATGTCATTAGATAAAATGTCATTCGATAACTTTTTTCAACAAGTTGTAATTAGATAACGTGATCGTTAGTAAGTTATATGTCCCATATATATATATATATATATATATATATATATATATATATATATAATTTTTTGTGTGTGTGTGTACATATATATATATATATATATATATATATATATATATATACACATATATATACATATACATATATTACTTCGATCATATGGTGCTCGGCCATATGATGTTCAAAGTTTTGTAACTTCGATCAGCTGAAGTAGACCAATACATTCATACATTTTATATATATATATATATATATATATATATATATATATATATACATAGAGCAGCAGGTGTGGGGGGTGCACCCCCCTTGACATGGGCTTGCGCCCTTGCAAAAAAAGTTTTTTTAGTGTTTTTACTTTTGATCTTTTAGGATCACTGTTTAGCTATACAACATTTTGTGTGCTTCGATGTTTCAAAGTACATCCATGCATTTGTGTGTGTGAAAGTCACTCTAAACTGCAATCATCTAAAAATTCTGAGTGCTTCTTCCTTCTATAAAACAAAACATTAAAAAATAAAGAACTGTTTTCACAGGGTCCAGTCTCCCTCTAAACCCCCATATGGAAGGCACAGCCCCAAGACCCCTGCAACTGAATATATACTAATTCTGACATTGCACAGCAGTGGAGAAAAGGAGAAACTTCATTTAGCCGGTGGCACCAGTCTCAAACTGAGACTCTGGTTAATCCCCTTTCATTATCATAACAAAGATACTACAACATGAAATGGAAGGAAGCATTCCTTCTCCTTGGTTTCATTCTGGGTAATCCTCCTTCCAAACTAAAAAGTTTCATGCAGTTGAAAAAAAGTCCTTATTTTCTAATATATGCGCATCCAGTATGATCTGCCCATACCTGGTACTCACTGGTTTAGCTATTATTGTGTTTTTTTTTTAACTGATAATTTACTGTTCATTTGACAATTTATCTGCTCAGCAGATAAATTATAGTACTTTTTATAGAATCATTGTGTGTTGCTATTCTTCTAAATATCATTTGCTGTCATTGCTGTTGTTGAATTTTGTATGTGTTCTATATAATGCACACAACTGTAGGATCACTGTTTAGTCTTTGACTTATTTTTGCATTCTTCCAGGTAGTGACTGAAATGTGACCTTGTGGATCAGTCTGTTATCCCATGTAACAAACAAACAACAAATAAAAAATGTGAGAATGCATAGGCACCACCTTAGAGAATTCTATGGTCTGTCCAGTTTGCCCGGGTGCTGCAGACAGCACTTATGCAGGCCCATTCATCTCTCACCATTGTCGGTAACTTTGTGACCAGTCCGAGCAAGTTAATTTTATTTTTAGTTCTAGATGTTATGTCTAGCAGAACAATGATGAAATAAACTGCTTGAAACCACCACGATGTAATCCAAAAATCATTTAATATAAAAGTGGAACAGGAACGAGCGCTTTCACACAAACAAATTGTGCTTCATCAGGTTACAATCATTCATAAAATCCAATTTCCTTTTATAGAAACCCCTTTGTCATGATTAACCAATTAGTTACACCAATTAAATAATTAAAATCAATTTGCAAGCTTTGAGCTTGTTTATAAAATTCCAACAAACAAAGCAAAACAAAACAAAACAAAACAGTGGTGTTAATTTTATCTATCTAACATTGTATCTAAGACCAACCTAGAGATCTATTTAATATTCCACTTAGCTCTTTTAAAGCTCATCATTATAAATCTCATGCAAATGAATATTGCATTATTTACAATGATATATAAAACTATTCAGACATCAGCATTGTGTTTCAGTAAATCAGATCAGGAAGCGATGCCCATATTTAGTTAGAGAAGGCAAACCAAAATATATCACATTAATTAACAAAATAATGAGATAGATAAGGCTACTCAAGTAGCTCAAGCATTTTCATTTAACCTCCGTAAATTAGACTAGGAAGCCATGCCCATATTTAGAAGGGGCAATGTATAGTGTAGCTTCCACTAAAGTTTTTGTTAGACTAACAATCCTGGCTCGTCTTTAGGCGTATGTGTTGCCACTAAATAATGTTGCATCTCATAAAAATAATTATTACAAGACAATTAGTTTATATGTATCTATACAGTCATAAGAATTATAAAGGCTATATCGTCTCAGCATGTTCCAAAGAACCTTATGCAGATATTATCGTCTTTAAAGCAGAGCCACAAACAAATGTGACGGTATTTATGTCGTAATGAATTAATAATTACATGGAAAAAACTGTCATATTGTGGCAGCTGGCTAGGCTTAGCACAGTAGAAACGCTGCCATATTAACCACGGCAGAGATGGTATGATCACAAGAATATATAATTATGATAAAGGATAAGTTCTAATGTCAAATTCAGTAGGCGCCCAATATTCAGAGTATATATATATCCTATAGAATACCTCAGATCTTATGAATAATATATTCTTTTAAGAACAGAATCATGAACAAATACCACAAGCAAAACCAAATAAATAGATAAGATAAGTAGTGTAGGACACCACTATAGAAATGAACCTAACAATAACTTTGAAGCTCAACCATAATATAGTCTTCAAAGATTGATTTTAGAAGCTAAACTATAAAATATCATTATTTGTAATTTACAAATTCAACGTATATCAATGCTGCAGATAAAAGCTTCATCACAGGAAATTCATGAACTCCATAGGGTCCAGTATGAATAATTAATCATATTCATCAAGATTAATATACATAAATAAAAATAAAAGCAACAAATATGAAATATGAAAAAATATAAAAATAAAAATAAAAATAAATTTATAATGACAATATATAATATCAATCAATTATATATATAACAAAAAATACTTATAACTTATGTATTTTTAATAAAAATGACTCAGTATACGAAGCTTAGTTTAGATGCTTACATAATTAACTTGGACCTACCAGAGCTGGTCGGAGATTGACTACAGAATTGAGACCTGGCAATAAATGTGCTCTAAGTCTCAATATCCATCTTAGCTCAAAGCCCTCTAGAGTATTTAGGTTATCACCTTCCTTCTGTTATAATCCACCACCTGTAGGACCTGGAACACAAAACTGTGTTGAGGGTACATACTACAATGTAAAGCTAAGGCATTATTAAGATTGTTCTTTCTGATGTTATACACATGTTCATAGATTCGATCTTTTAATCTTCGTGATGTTAAACCAACGTAGTAAGCATCACAAAGGACGCAGGTGGCCAAATAAATTATGTTTCTAGTATTACAGTTTGCATAATGCATAGGTATTATGTTCCTTGTCATATCTGGGCGTAAAGCCATTATCTTTGCTAATATAATGGCAATAGGAACATTTAGAACATGGGAAAGTACCAGTTTTTATCAAAGATCTGATGTCAGTAGATCTATTAATTAATTTCTCCTTACATAATAATCTCTTTATGTTCATACAATTCATATATCTAAAAGTTGGTTTTTTGTTTATAACTTCTGAAATGGATGCATCTGACAATAGAATTTTCCAATTGCCCTTTATTATATTGGTCAAATGCTGTACATCATTGGTGTATTTAATATCATAAGACATGGTATTAAATGTCTTCCTATTGGAATTATAATAAACATTAGGCTTTTTAACATAGGACCCAGTATCATTAATTAATGGCTCTGTTATTTCATTAATCAATTTAATCGGATATCCCCTTTCCACAAAAAATCTAGTTTGAGTTTCCATCAAACTTAGAGAGTCAAATCTATCACTACAAATTCTATCTATCCTTCCCATTTGATTCTTTATTATGTTTGGAAAAATGTGCCGTGGATGTAAACTATCATAGTGGAGGATCCCATTCCTCCAGCAGGTTTTCCTGTAAAGTGTTGTAGCTAGTCTATTTTCGTTGTCCTTTTTGATGGTAATATCTAAGAAATTTATATGGTGGTAGGAAAGATCATAGCTAAACTTAAAGAACGGAGTAACACCATTCATATAGTCAATAAATGAAGTGAGGCTATCTACATCACCATTCCATATGATTAATACATCGTCTACAAAACGTCTGTATAATACGACGTTTGCAAACCTTGGATCACTAAATACAAATTCCTTTTCCCATTCCAGAACGACAAGGTTGGCATATGCATTAGCACAGGGGGTCCCCATAGCAACCCCCCATGTCTGTGCATATGCCACATTGTCGTAGAGGAAGACATTGTTGTTCAAGACTAGATCTAAAAGGCAACATATATTCATGACCTCATTATTGGAAACCTTGAGTTGAGTCAAATGGCTTCTTATTGCTTCTAGGCCATAATCATGGGGAATCCTCGTAAATAAGCTTTCAATATCTAGAGTCACAAAAATAGTACTATTCATTATTTCCTTAGTTATGATATCTGACTTCAAATCATCTAGAAGCCTATAAGAGTCCAGAAGAACTGTAGGAATCTGTTTTACAAAGGCACCTAGTTTATCCTGTATATAAAGTGATGCATTATAGGTGACCCAATGGTCACCAGAGACAATAGGTCTCAATGGTGGTGGATATGTCTTTTTGTGTAATTTCGGCAAGCCTTTGATAATAGGAATAAGGGGGAGCTCTACTAATAAAAAGTCATAAAGAGGTTTTTCAATGGACCTGGTCATGAGCATATCATAAAGAGTATCATGAACATATTGTATTAGTGTAGTTACATGTGACTTCTCAATCCTTTTATAGGCAGTGTCACTATCTAGCATGCGAAGCATTTGATCATTATAAAAAGTCGCATCCATAGCCACTATCCCCCCTCCTTTATCTGCTGGCTTAAATATGATATCAGGATCATTACACATCATGTTCAATTCAGACATTTCCTCCATATTAAGATTAACAAAAATATTCTTTTTCAATTGACTCTCATAATAAGCATACAAATCACGTTCGCATATTCTCAAAAAACAATCCACTATAGGTATCATAGGTGGTGTAAAAACACTTTTCTTTCTGCAAACGAATTTAGAATTGTTACCAAGTGTGTTAACAGAGTCAGGTGTATTACTATTTTTAAACATTAACCTCAATGATAATTTTCTACAAAATTTACGTAGACCTATGAGAGTGTCAGTGATATTACTATGCTGAGAGGGTATGAAGGATAAGCCCTTGTTTAGAACATTCACGGCATAATTTGAAAATGTTCTAGATGATAAATTAAAAAATAAACAGTTTAAGTCAGTATTCTCCAATTTTTCTATAATGCACCTTCCATGATTTGATGAGAAGCTCAAATCTTCACTCTTCTTCGTTGCTCCTTTCTTTCTCCTGATAGTTTCCTTTTCCCCCTCCCCCGACTGTGAGATCGGGCTCGCACTACCTCTTTGTAAGGGAGGGGAAAATTCAAAGGCACGGGTGCTGTCGGTTTAAAGGTGGAAACTGTAGCTTTAGGTTTCGTACCTGTATTTAACATCTGTGCCAAACCTTGCTGGTTACAGGGTATTGATAGAGCTGGAGTATCTGATAGTACAGATGTTTCATTAGGTACAGTCTCTGTATGCGATCCTGTGTTGCTCATATTGCTGTGTGCACTAACAGGAACATCATTGTCCAAGCCAGAAGTAGTGTCTCCTGCATTATTAGATAGATTGATAAAGTTGGAGGATACCCTCGGCCAAACAAAAATTCGGCCGAGCTGAAAATCCTCACAATCACGCTTTAGTTTTTTCATTTTGATTTGCTCCAGTTTGTTACTATATAGGGACAATTGCTTATTCATGGCTTGTATTTTAGCTTTGCAAAACTCAGATTCATAGGTGGTAGTGAGTGAATTGTATTGCTCTTCAACCTTAACTAATAACTCAGCTTCCTGTGGTAAAAAATAATCTAAAAGGAGCTGAATATATTTAAAGCCAAAATCAATGTTCATTTTCTGCCATTGCCGAAGTAGGTCTGGTTGAGAATCCCCATAAGTCGGCATGCACAGGACGCGCATGCCGGGAATCACTTAAAATGCTGACATGCTTGCAGATGTCGTCTCTGCCACACAAGTCTATGCAGACGATAAAGATCATTCTCTAATGTTCTCATGTTCCCAAAAATTCATGCATATTGTCAGCATTAGCAGATGGGCTTTTACATGTCTCACCATTTAAATCCATGAGTAACAGCGGGTTTTCACGTTGATAAAAAGGCAATTCCAGTTGTCATGAGAAGAGTTGTTCACGGATTGTAGTCTAGTTCAATATTCTGCACTTCCATCGTGATGACTGGATAGGTAAAAGAACCAGAGAAATAACTGCAGAAAACGAATCCAATCACCCAGAGGTTTCTTGCATCAAGTAGAAAAAGTAATGATGAAATAAACTGCTTGAAACCACCACGATGTAATCCAAAAATCATTTAATATAAAAGTGGAACAGGAACGAGCGCTTTCACACAAACAAATTGTGCTTCATCAGGTTACAATCATTCATAAAATCCCATTTCCTTTTATAGAAACCCCTTTGTCATGATTAACCAATTAGTTACACCAATTAAATAATTAAAATCAATTTGCAAGCTTTGAGCTTGTTTATAAAATTCCAACAAACAAAGCAAAACAAAACAAAACAGTGGTGTTAATTTTATCTATCTAACATTGTATCTAAGACCAACCTAGAGATCTATTTAATATTCCACTTAGCTCTTTTAAAGCTCATCATTATAAATCTCATGCAAATGAATATTGCATTATTTACAATGATATATAAAACTATTCAGACATCAGCATTGTGTTTCAGTAAATCAGATCAGGAAGCGATGCCCATATTTAGTTAGAGAAGGCAAACCAAAATATATCACATTAATTAACAAAATAATGAGATAGATAAGGCTACTCAAGTAGCTCAAGCATTTTCATTTAACCTCCGTAAATTAGACTAGGAAGCCATGCCCATATTTAGAAGGGGCAATGTATAGTGTAGCTTCCACTAAAGTTTTTGTTAGACTAACAATCCTGGCTCGTCTTTAGGCGTATGTGTTGCCACTAAATAATGTTGCATCTCATAAAAATAATTATTACAAGACAATTAGTTTATATGTATCTATACAGTCATAAGAATTATTATAAAGGCTATATCGTCTCAGCATGTTCGCCAAAGAACCTTATGCAGATATTATACGTCTTTAAAGCAGAGCCACAAACAAATGTGACGGTATTTATGTCGTAATGAATTAATAATTACATGGAAAAAAACTGTCATATTGTGGCAGCTGGCTAGGCTTAGCACAGTAGAAACGCTGCCATATTAACCACGGCAGAGATGGTATGATCACAAGAATATATAATTATGATAAAGGATAAGTTCTAATGTCAAATTCAGTAGGCGCCCAATATTCAGAGTATATATATATCCTATAGAATACCTCAGATCTTATGAATAATATATTCTTTTAAGAACAGAATCATGAACAAATACCACAAGCAAAACCAAATAAATAGATAAGATAAGTAGTGTAGGACACCACTATAGAAATGAACCTAACAATAACTTTGAAGCTCAACCATGATATAGTCTTCAAAGATTGATTTTAGAAGCTAAACTATAAAATATCATTATTTATAATTTACAAATTCAACGTATATCAATGCTGCAGGTAAAAGCTTCATCACAGGAAATTCATGAACTCCATAGGGTCCAGTATGAATAATTAATCATATTCCAGGTAGTGACTGAAATGTGACCTTGTGGATCAGTCTGTTATCCCATGTAACAAACAAACAACAAATAAAAAATGTGAGAATGCATAGGCACCACCTTAGAGAATTCTATGGTCTGTCCAGTTTGCCCGGGTGCTGCAGACAGCACTTATGCAGGCCCATTCATCTCTCACCATTGTCGGTAACTTTGTGACCAGTCCGAGCAAGTTAATTTTATTTTTAGTTCTAGATGTTATGTCTAGCAGAACAATGTTGACAAGTACAAGCTCCTGCACCAGCTCCTGTATCATTCAATGCATCACTAAACTCCACCGCCTTACTGGTCACCTCTATTTTCTTTCTGCTGTCCATTGGCCAGTTTTGTCCCATGCGTATTGCTTTTGGCCCTCTCCCATACTGTTTAGTTTAACTATAAATCTTTTATAGGGCCCTGTACTGATGTATTTGCTGAAGCCCAGGTAATCCACATTCATTTGGATTCCCTTATCAACACTCATCATAGCAAAGTCAAGGAACTGTGTCAGTATGGAATCAGAAGCCTCCACTGTATAAATCAGCACCAGTGCAAATTAAGGTTGACACTTTTGGAAGAGGCAAAACTTGGAAAAAAATCTACTCTCCTTTACTTCACTTTTTACTTCACCCATTTGATGACTCCACTGTTTCCTGTAAAATTACTTATGGTAGCAGTGAAAATGTTAAATAGTGTGCTTAATGCACCAGTTAATGCATTATATAAACATTCAACACATAAAGTTATTTACAGAGACTACCTACAATAAGAGAAACTTTATCTGCTCATTGGTTATTCTCTGCTTGTCTTACTCTCAGACTGACCTGCTGTTACTACTGCTGTATCAAAAGTTAATCATTCAGAAATCAGATGCTTGATTTCAGCTACCTGAAGTCTGCATGTTACATGCAAAATTAAATGAGAGCTTAAAGCTGGTGTTTTTACAAGGAAGATACTCCCTGTACCACCCACACCCCTTATTTTTTACATAATAAGGCCAGTCTTGCACTACAGTGGATTAGAGGTCAACTGTCAGAAACAACATAACAATAGTTTCTCACAACCAGTAAACTTGGACGGTTGTTTTCAGGCACTTAAGTTCCAAATAACTGCTCCTCAGCAAAATGTGAGACAGCCACTGCCCTTTCATAGCCTTGAAATGTACTCATCCATTTCAGTTTTGTTTTATAGTACCAAACTAGAGCTCAGTGGCCAACAGCAGAACCATTTCTTTAATACCAAAACTTCAATCTTCACATGAGTTTGAGGACAAGTTGATGCCTAACTGAAAAGCTGCACACATATGTGGATCATCCCTAACTTTAGATTTCTTGAGAACCTACTGCACCGCTGTACATGAGGAAAGGAGGAAAAACAATAATGGTGAGTCCTGTAACTAATGTAAGAAATGTTGGAGGTTCAGGACCATCATTTATATTTTCATTTGTGCTGGTTGCCCTCTCACCAGCATTATGATTTGTTAGGGGAAGGTAACATGACAAGCACACTCTAAAAGGCCTTCATGGTAATGCCAGTGACCTGCTAACAAATTTACAGGTAATTTCTTCTGGCAAAACTGGCTTCAATAAAAAAAAAGTTTCACATGTGTGAAATCTGAATTAGTGAACAAATGGTTAGTTTTCTGGAGAGTTCAGAAAAAAGTAGGTGGCAACACTAATTGATGATTTGTTAATCAATTGTAATTTACAAATTCTACAAGTTTCCCTCACTGTATACTGGCCATAGGTTCATAGGTTCATAGGTTGGTACTAGGCTATCAGCCCTAGGGCCTTTACAAGCCTAGCCATAACAATTTCCTGGATATTTCTTCCCACAATATTTACTTCCCTGGACCCCTGTCTAGCAGGGTGACTGACATGATCCCCGGGATGAATTTCCTATCTCCCATCCAATCGTCAAGGTTCCTTTTGAAGAGGGCCAAGGAGGTGCACTGATTGACATGTATGGGCAGTCAATTCCAGAGTACGGAAATTCTCTGGGTCAGGAACCTATCCTTCCAGCATGATTTGTTCATTGTGATGACAAGGTTTAGATCCCTGGAGAGTGTGGCTCTGAGGGATTGGGATTTCTTTAAGTGGAGCATGCCCAACAGCTCAGGGTTTGACCTGGCCTTGTATGTTAAGCAGAGATCGCCTCTGAGTAGACGATATGCCACAGAGTATAGCTGGAGTTTTTTTAGATGGTCAGCAAAGGGCATCTGTTTTAGGACTGTGATTCTTTTAGTGAGGTATTTCTGTGGCCTTTCCAGCTGTTGCTGATGTCTTGTGAGGTACATACCAAACAGGGCATTGTACTCTATAATGGGTCTAATGAGGGATGAGTACAGTGGGATAATGACCTCCTTTTTTCTGGATGAAAAGCCCTTAGTGATGAGGTATGCCACATAGAAGGATTTCCTGACTGTATGGTACACTCATATCTCCCGATCCAACAACTAAACGTCTAGTGGTAACCATTGATAACAACCTGAACTTTGAAACCCATATCAACAATACCATAAAAACTGTCAACAGGAAACTAGGCTCCCTCTATAGGATAAAACCCTTTCTCTCCCTCACTAGCCAGAACCACTATTGCCTATTCCCACCTTATCTCCACACTTCTTTATGCTTCTTCCATATATACTAACTTGTCAAAAAATAACCTTAACAAGCTAGCCAACGCTTACAATAGCATTGCCAGATTTGCTACTGCTTCCTCCTTTAGGACCCATCACTGCCATAATCTGAAACAATTAGGCTGGTTAGAGCTTCTGAATCAGATTCACTTTAAACAACTCTCCATTGCACACAAAACCCTTTTCCAACCTACCAATACCCCAATACTTGCTAGTCACATTACCCAATATAAGAACCTTTCAACTTTACGCTCATCTAATAAACTACTTGTATCAACATGTAAATCTAATAACATGGCAGGAGATGCTCTGTTCTCAAATGCAGTTGGAAAGTATTGGAACCAACTCCCCCATGAACTTACATCACTGTCTTCATTTACACTTTTTAAACACAATCTGAAACTCTATCCTAAAACCTATTGGTTATGTCCCTGTACAAATCCAGACTAATCTCATACTATATCCCAAATACCCTCTCTTAAGACCTAATTTCTGCTCTATCTGTGTCTTTTTAGATCAAGGCCTATCCTTGGCAAAAACATATCTTATCCTAATAGAGATAATTTGAATACCTAGTTAAATTCTTCTGCATATAATTCTAAAGCATCCTACCTCAGGCAGGCAACAAGTATTGTTTAAACTGTGAACATTGCTGAACTGTTGAAACTTGAAGTATGCATTTGTTTAACAATTACTTCCTAGTTACTAATGAAGTCTTGTACATAAAGTCTAAAATATCTTATCTAATGCTTATAACATGTTTTTTGTATAAACTGTGAAAATTCCTGAACTATTTAAAATTTGTAGTTAACTGTATAACAACTAGCACCTATATGTTAGTAGTCTAGTAATCTCTTGGAGCTTATCTCCCCGGGACTCTACTGAAAATGGACATAAATCCAGTTAGACTATCCTGGTCAACAAATGTAAAATAAATAAATAAATAAAAATTGTGGTGATGTGGTTATTGAAGGTGAGACCACTGTCCACCTGTGTCCCTAAGTCTCTCATCACACTTTCGGTGTTTAGTGTACTGCCACCTATGTGGTAATTCATGGGTACATGGCTTTTCCCAAAGGGGATAACTATACATTTCTTGGCATTAAGCTTGAGCCTATGGCTCTGGCACCAAGCATATGCTTCTGTAAGGCCCTTTTGTAGAATATCCATATAATTTGGGGATTCAATAATAGCTTCCAGTTTGCAGTCATCTGTGAACTTTGTTAGCCAGAGTACCTTAGTGTTGGCCTGTACTTCAGAGAAGTAGATGCCAAACAAGAGCGGTCCCAGGACTGAACCCTGAGGTACTCCACTTGTCACTTGTCTGGAGATGGATTTGGAGTCGGCTACTTTTACATTCTGGGTTCTGTCAGTAAGCCAGTTGGCAACCCATCGAGTAACATAGGGATTTATGCTCAGCTTAGTAAGTTTATCTATGATTCCAGAGTGGGGGATGGTGTCGAAGGCCTTGGCAAGGTCCAGATAGGCTGTGTGGGCCGCCTCACCCTCGTCCACAGCTCTGGAGACTGATTTGAAGAAGTCAATCAGGTTCAGGAGACAAGATCGGCCCTTCACGAACCCAAACAGGGTGGGATCCAGTGTTTGAAGGTTGCCAATGTCTTTGTTTATAAGTTTCATGATAATGCGTTCCATGCCCTTGCAGATCAGGCTCGTCAGACTGATGGGATGGTAGTTCTTGGGATCCAAGGTGGATCCCCCCTTGTGGAGTGGTATAACTGTAGCTGCGTGCCATTCAGTGGGCACAAAGCCTGAGGTGAGGCTATGATTAAACATGACACTTAGGTGAGGTGACAGTTCATTTTATATTTCATGTAGTACACAGTCCGGGATGTCACCTGGTCCCATGGATGCTGTATTCTTAGCTTTGGAAAGTGTGGTTTCTACCTGTGTGGTCCGTGATTACCGGAATTTGGCAATCTTTTGGCATTGAGAGAGGCCCTTTAGGGGGTGAGAGGGTGGTGAAGTTGGCTCTAAATCAATCTGCCAGGTTATTGGAAATATCCTTGGGATCAGTATATTTAATGCCATTCTGTTGTAGCTCAGAGCCGATCTGAGCATTGCCATTTAGATTTTTGACATGACTATAGAATGCCTTGTGGTTGTCTTTGGAATCTTTGGCAATTTTCTTTTCATAACTAGCTTTGGAAGATTTTATGAGGGATCTCAGCTTCTTATTGAGGCTGGTAAGGGAGATATTTGCATCCTGGGATTTTCCTCTTTTCTGCAACAGTTTCTTCCTTCTCTTTGTTTATGGCTGGGGACCACCAAATTGGCTTCCATTTTTTTGGAGGAGAGCATCTTGGTTCTATTTCGGATGACATGATTCATGCACGAGTGGATGTGCTCGTACAGTGCCTTAGTGTAGGATTTAGCAGTTGAACTTTCAGCTCCCGTCTGCATGGGTATCATGAAGTTTGTCACTTCTGACTTGAGTAGCATGAAGTTGGCATTGGAGAAGTTTTTTACAGAGGTTCCCTTACCGGGGGGTTGGAGTGGGGCTGGGATGTGGATGTCAAGGGTGATTAGCTTATGGTAAGACCTGACCAATAAGGTGGTGACCACTGGTGTGGAGCATCTATCTCCCATGTTGGTAATGACCAGGTCTAGGATATTGCAGCCTAGTGTGTGTGTGTGTGTGTGTGTGTGTGTGTGTGTGTGTGTGTACGTGTGTACATGTGTGTGTGTGTGTGTGTGAGTGTGTGCGTGTGTGTGTGTGTGTGTGTGTGTGTGTGTGTGTGTGTGTGTGTGTGTGTGTGTGTGTGTGTGTGTGTGTGTGTGTGTGTGTGTGTGTGTGTGTTGTATTTATCTGGCTGGGTCATGGATGAAAAAGGTCCAAAAAACTTTCTCAGTGTTTGTGAACTTATTTCCAAGGATTCCTGATGATGCAAGAGTTTTGTCTTTTGTTGTAAAGCATTTGTTTTTGCCTTTGTCTTTCATTCTGCTGGTATTTCTGTATTTAGGAACCTTTCTCAGGGTTTGTGAAAATATTTAAAAGGATTCCTAATACTGCAGGAGTTTTGCCTTTTGTTGTAAACCATTTGTTACTGCACTTGAGCTCAAAACCAGTTTGTTTTACATTAAGAGGGCTTTATTCTGCACTCTGTGGGAACAATGAATTAGCTGATCCAGGGTGTTGGAATTTATTAATTCCAAGAACCGTTGGGAAAAGGTGTTGGTACCCGAGTAGTTTTCCCAGTTAATGGCAGGGTAGTTGAAATCACCCAGTATTAGGGTTTTTGGTTGTATCTTAATATTTTCCAGTATGTATAGAAAGGTGTAGTGAAAATCTTGGGGCATAGTGGGGGATCTGTAGCAAGCTACAACTTGGATTGCAGTCTTACCTAGTGTTAGTTGCACCTGGAGAATTTCAGATGCATTGTGTTAGACAACTAGCCTGGAGGTGTGAATATCCTTGGTGAATATGGACACTCCTCCACCTTTAGTGTTTCGGTGTTGGATTGGTGGCCAAAATGTGTAATAAGAGTTGAAGCCTGGTATTGCAGGGGTGCTCTCTGGAGCCTTGAACCAGGTCTCAGTTACTGCACAGATATCAATGTTCTCCATTTTAGGAGTACCTCAAGAGAGTGCATTTTGAGGTTTAGACTTCTAGCATTGAGTAGCATGTACCATGGCCTTCCCTTGCATTAATGACAGACTTAACAAGCCATATTTTTACAAATTCCCTTGTATCTGAGCTGTAGCTGTACCATCTTTGCTTTCCTGTTTCCATGGATAGATAATACAGCTTTATCTAGGGGCTCTTCTACTAGACCTACCAGTTCCTTTTACACCATGGAATAATTCATCTTGGCCGTGAGTCTTGTCATCCCTTAGTGCTAACTGTTGCTTCTCTGCCTAACCATTTATCAACCATCACCTACCCAATATCTGTGGTATATCGCCAGCTGTTTCATTAGCTCTTTAAATAGTCCATGTTCCTTCTTGGTGACCCTCTCATCTAGTTATTTTTTCATGGTAGTTTTTCTGTCCCTCTTCCTTTTTTTAGTGCTCTTTGTGAGCCTTCTCTTTCGCCCATCACTTTTTCACAACCTTGTTTCCCCATGCATGCTGTCTCTTCTTCCTTGTATTCTCAACCCAACACAGCTTACCACATCTGCCTTTATCCCCTTTTTAACATTAGTCTGCATTCCTTCCCTGAATCCCAATATTTCAATCCTGCAATGCTGATTCTCTGTTAGTCTTTTGAAGTCTATAATCTAGTATCTCTGTCCTGATCTCTGGTTTCTTTTTTTTATGATGATACTGAGACAAGTTATTAAATGGTAACCCATGGCTAGCAGATACCTCATCTCTTCTTTACCAACATTTTCTATGTTACTAAGTAACACATCAGGTATATTATTTTCCTTTTAGTCATTTTTGCCTTCTGCTCCAGGGTAGCCTGCACCAGGACTTTCACTACCTCATTTTTCCTTCTTATTGCAGATGGCAATAAAGCCGCGGTGGTGCAGCAGTAGAGTTGTCACCTCAAGCAAGAGGTTCTCCCATTCATTTCTCGGGTGGAGAACCTTCTGTGTGGAGTCTGCATGTCCTCCCCGTGGTCGAGTGGTGTTCAAAAGACATGCGAGAATGGGCGTGCCTTCATTGAAGGTTGGGCATTGGGATGGCACCTCGGAGTTCCACTGTGGCGACCCTTAACAGGAAAAGCCAAAAGAAGACTGCAGATGGCAATACTTCCCAGATGACCCTAGTAGACTCTGTTCACCCCTAATTGTTATATTTTGGCTCCCAGCCCATACTTTATCTTTGTTCTTTAGCCTCTTGTTATCCTGTCCTAGCACCTGAGGCTTATATACTTTCTATCCTCTGTTTTTGCATACACGCACATACACACACACACACACACACACACACACACACACACATATATATATATATATATATATATATATATATATATATATGCATGTGTGTGTGTTTTGTTCAATATGTCATCTCACCCAAAAACTGATTTTTGCTCACACAGTTCAGTTAATCATTGTTTACTATCAATAGTGGCTTATTTTGCTCTGACAACCTGCTGAAGTAAATTTTTCTTAGCAAAACATTGAATTAGTGTCACTGTTTAGGCCATGTTCATTTCCAACACTTCATTCTCCATGTCGCTTTATGTCATTTAGTGATGACAAGTGCAGCAGAACAGTAGCACAGTAATACAACCTGTGTCTCACAGGTCCACTTCTGGGTTACAGTCTTAACTTTTGTTCACTGCCTATATAGAATCTGTACATTCTCCATGTGTCTGTGTGAGATTTGTCTGGGCACTCCATTTTTCTTGCATCTCCCAAAAATGTGCTGGTTGATTGGCTACATGTAATTGTCCATATGTCTGTGTGTTGTGAGGGTGTGTTTGTGTGTATGTGTATTTGCATATATCGTTTTATATATATAGATAGATAGATATAGATATAGATATAGATATAGATATTGATATTGATAGGTGTATGTGTGTGTATGTGTGTGTGCGCATGTCCATACTGACTTGTGCCTCTGCTGGAGTAGGTTAAATGACAGTGTGCGCCTGGAGTGCATTGTAAATGGGTCAGACATCCTGTAGCTGGAAGCAGCACATTTCAGCTGTCATGTCTTGCGTTAGGGATAAGAGTGCTCTTTTCTAACGTCCTCCACACATCCCTGTCACATTCTACTTCTAGCAAACATAATAATCACTAAAACTGAATTTGCTTCTATTTTAGGTAGAAAAGAGAAGTTGTGAATAATTAAGCTGTGTGTTTACTCCACGATCTTATTGACAGATAATATGTTGTATTTCTATACAATGTGCTACCAAAATTCATAGAATTGTTGTTACTAGGTGCAAACATCGTTTATATTATTTTATTCGTGTACCTATTCATGTATTCAATCAGTTCTGATCAATGCATTTATCTGTTTTACTTGATCTTAAATCAGAAGTTTTGTCATAAGATTTTTCCTGTTATATAATCTGCCCTGTCAAGAGTTCTACATTTACATTGATGAGGGTGTAAAGATCAAGCCACCACAGTTTGCTGCTACTCTGATGACTAGCAGGTACCTCAGGCACCTTATCTCCTCTTTGTCAACAATTTACCTGTTCCAGAGCACCACATGCCGACTCTCTACAGTTGGATATTTATTTGTTCATTCATGACTTCTGAGGTTTGCACAACCTATTGTATGGAACTGTATTATATGCATTTACATACACACAAATAAACACACACACACACACACACACACACACACACACACGGTGTGTGTGTGTGTGTGTGTGTGTGTGTGTGTGTGTGTGTGTGTGTGTGTGTGTGTGTGCTGTATTTATCTGGCTGGGTCATGGATGAAAAAGGTCCAAAAAATGTTCTCAGGGTTTGTGAACTTATTTCCAAGGATTCCTGATGATGCAAGAGTTTTGCCTTTCATTGTAAAGCAGTTGTTTTTGCCTTTGTCTTTCATTCTGCTGGTATTTCTGTATTTAGGAACCTTTCTCAGGGTTTGTGAACATATTTAAAAGGATTCCTAATACTGCAGGAGTTCTGCCTTTTGGTGTTAACCATTTGTTACTGCACTTGAGCTCAAAACAGTTTGTTTTACATTAAGAGGGCTTTATTCTGCACTCTGGAGGAACAGAGGGCTGATTCAACCCATCTGAGTTGAGAACCTGCTGGCGGAAGGCTTATTGTGTGTTTATCTGATTGACCTGAGGGCTTAACTGTGTAAAGGTCTTTCATCCTGTTGATATTTCTGTATTTGAAAAAATTTCTCAAGGTTTGTGAACTTATTTCCAAGGATTCCTGATTCTACAGCAGTTTTGTCTTTTGTTGTAAAGCATTTGTTACTGCACTTGAGCTCAGAATCAGCTTGTTTTACATTAAGAAGGTTTTATTCTGCACTCATGTGGGAGCAGATGGCTGATTCACCCCATCTGAATTGGGAACTGCTGATGAAAGGCTTATTGTGTGTTTATCTGATTGGTCTGAGGGCTTAACTGTGTAAATGTTTTCCATCCTGCTGGTGGTATAAAAGCCTCTCTTTTATGTATCATACACATGCAGTAATCCATGCCTTGTATACAATCAAACCTCTCAGTTTAAAATCCTCTGTAGGAAATACTCTCCATTGTCTCCCACTGTTTATAGCCGCTAGAAGAGCTGCCAGTCTGCACAGAGGGCAGCTCCATTGCAGGTCATCTCACTTAGACCTTTAAGTGACTCTCCCATACTCCTTTCCATCTACTAAGGAACTGGTATAATCAATAAGCATGTCCTTGTCACCTCTGTTTCTGGCATAGTGGATATAGACATGCTGATGCAGTGCAGTAACTGTCTCATGTTCACTGACAACCATTTAATTTTAGATCAGACACTTTAGTTATTGAGGATTCCATTGTAAGACACACTGATGTCCCCCTTATTAATCTAAACAAGGAGAAGATCACAGTAAACTGTCTATCTGGAGCCAGGATCTGCCAGATCACGCATGGACTTAGGTCTTTAAACCACAAGTACCAGTATGACATGGTCATAGTCCATGTGGGTGGAAATGAACAAAGATGTACTTCACTGGACTATATGAAGAGAGACATGATGGAGCTCTCTGAATATGTGTCCCAGGCAGGTATGAATTTATCCTTGAGTAGCATCCTACCTTCACCAATGATGATGCCACAGTACCAGCAAAAAATGATTGACTTCAACAATTGTCTTAGTTTCTAGTGTCACAACAAGGTGATCCAATATCTGTCAGCCCGGGGATACATGATCAACAAACCACGATGCTTTGCCAGAGATGGTTTGCACTTTTCACCACTTGACTTCCAGATATTGATAAAAACTTTATCTATCCCCATAGTGCCTTTTTAGGCTGTACCAAGTTGATAAACAATACAGCATAACAAAAATACTCACAGCCACCTAAATGCTCTGCTGCTCAATGCTAGGAGTTTAAATAAAAACTGCACTCCCTGGAAGCACTACTCACCCTAGAGAATGCAGACATATGTGCATTCACAGAAGCAGAACCATGGAAAGCACTCCAGCTATCAAAGGCTACAATGTCTTTTGTAAATTTCTATCCCCACTCAGCTCAGGGTAAAATAAAGGGAGGAGGTGCCTCAGTGTTTATAAAGGATAAGTACATTGCTAGACTGGTCCAACAACATGACTCACTTGAGCTGCTCCATGCCCAATTAACCATAGGTGCGACCCCCCCCCCCATCATAGCCTTGCTAGCTACTGATCCCCTAATACTAATATGGGAGAGTGCTGCACACCCCTAATGTCATGCCTTCTCTGGTAAGGTCAGGCACAAAATGGTCGCCTTTGAAGTAAAAATAAAACCTGGAACTCCAGATAACCCTGGAATACTCACGTACTACTCTAAGGCTAACGTCCTACTATTAACCCATTCCCTCCAATTGAGCTCAGGAAGTTTGCACTGTAACTTCCAATGGGCGAAGTCTTCACCTTCTGACAGAATCAAGTTATGTCCTCACATTTCAAACAAATGTTCATATCTCAGCAACCACAGGGATTATGAAAGAAGTATAAATGGAAAACCCTTTAGCACAAACTATTTTTATAGTGATAGAATTCTTTAGGTTCTAGGTGTTATACCAAATTTTATAAGTCATAGTAAGCACAGTAACAATTACATTTGTAATATTTTGTACACAACTTACAATATCTCAGCAATCACTCAAATTACATACATACTGTCAGCAGCATTTTATTTACCTATCTGAAAGCATTCATATGAGGCCTAGGGGTTCTGTCTGTGTAATTTGGTTGTTGAGGTGTTTAGAAAATGTGAAAATTATATTTGTATAAATTAATATAATAAAAACAACAGTTAATATCTATTTACATGCACTAGACACAGGTCAAATATTAACGCAGTTCAGTTTGCTATTGTGTAAGCTTTAAGATGAAATATTTGAAAACCTTGTACATAGCATGGCTTTGGAATTATTGATGCAAATATGAACAGGCAATATTTGACTCCTAGAGGTGTCAGTAGGAGTAAACTACAGATGCACCTGGAGACATCACCCTGATGTAATGAGTTAAGTGATAACCTAGCCAAATTTCAAGCCCCCATTAACCCTGAAAACACTGCTGCCTACACAGAGCTGTTCACAGAAACCCTATACAAGCATTTTAATAGCTGCATAGAGGTAGGTGTACCCATCAGGAAGAAGTACCGAAGTAACACTGAGTTTGATCGAAGGAAGGACACTGAGGAAACTCGGAGCTGTAATATATAACATTAAGTATCCTGTTTTTTGTTTATTTTGTTCTTTATTTCTTTGTTATTTATAGTACTTTGTGCACTGTGTATTTTTCTAGCTAATTACACTGTGTGTGAGGTATTAACTGGAAATTGTCCACTTTTATTAAGCATCTGTTGGGTTGTTTGTTTCTAATAACTTGTTGCAGTTAAACTCTTTTTTCTAGAGGCTCCTTTAGCTGTTTAAAACTTTCATTTAAAGGCTCAATGCTGCTTTTCAGCTGTGAGAAACATTTATGAAGTTTGTTCTAAGTAGTGGGGATATTTGTAGCATTTCCATATTCAGACTTGTATTTGGGCCTAGTGTTTGTAGAGGCTGTGTGTCTGAGCACATATTCAGGGACATCTTGGTTTAGCCAAAGCCATCAGGCATTTCAGTGAGAGAGAATTGTTTGAGGTCATTGGCTGACTGAGGTCACCTGGACTACAGCTTAGACTAAGCCCCTCATTGGTTCTTTTGAGATTTCTTTCTTAAAAACTGTCTCAGGTTTCAACTTTCTGTTACCTAAGAAGTTCATTTGTGAGTGTTCTGCCATTTCACACTGAGCTTGATTGAAGGAAGGACACTGAGGAAACTCAGAGCTATAATATATAACATTAAGTATCCTGTTTTTTGTTTATTTTGTTCTTTATTTTCTTTGTTATTTATAGCACTTTGTGTACTGTGTATTTTTCTAGCTAGTTCCACTGTGTGTGAGGTATTAACTGGAAATTGTCCACTTTTATTAAGCATCTGTTGGGTTGTTTGTTTCTAATAACTTGTTGCAGTTAAACTCTTTTTTCTAGAGGCTCCTTTAGCTGTTTAAAACTTTAATTTAAAGGCTCACTCTGCTTTTCAGCTGTGAGAAACATTTCTTTAGTTTGTTTCCAAACTACCTGTTGGTATAGTGTTTTTATAGTTGGTGGCTTTGCAGTTGTCCGCCCCTAGTGTAAATTTGATCTGGGACCCTCCTCCCAGTCTAGTGTCATTATCTCATTCTACCCAGTACAGGGAGAACATTTGAGAAGGCCAATCAGCTTAGTTTCTGCTACTCCTTTCTCTCTTTCTTTTCTCTCTTTCCACTTAAAAAAAAAAATGTATCTGCTTTTACTGTATTTGTGTTTCTTCCTACTTTATTTTGCTTTTGCGTCATCTTAAAAGTACTCAATTGTATTTATTACTGCTTAGTGTAACTCATTCTAAGCCTTTTAGTTTAAGCACTTGGGCTTCAGACCAGTTGTTTTACATTAAGAAGGTTTGTGGTCTGCACTGCAGTGGCAGAACAGGTAGCTTACATCCTTCTAAGTTGGGAACTGCTGATTGAGGGCGCAGTGTCTGTTATTCTAAAAGTGTATTAATTCTGGTTTAAGCACTTGGGCTTCAAGCCAGGTATTTTACATTAAGAGGGTTTGTGGTCTGCACTCTTGTGGGAGGAGAGGCTGGGCTCTGCCCTTCTGAGCTGGGAATTTCTGGTTAAAGGCTTATAGTGCCTGCATATTTGAGCTGCTTCTTACTGAAATTGGCACACCTTGTTTGCTGAAGCATAGACTAGATCCAGGCCTGCTGAATCTAGCTTTGTTTGTATAACTTGAGCACTAATCCATTCTTTAAAGTATTCAATTGTATTTATTACTGCTTGGTAGTAACTTGATTAAAGTGTAGCTATCATTCTAAGTCTTTTGGATTAAGCACTTGGGCTTCAGACCAGTTGTTTTACATTAGGAAGGTTTGTGGCCTGCACTGTGGTGGCAGGACAGGTAGCTTACATCCTTCTAAGTTGGGAACTGCTGATTGAGGGCTCAGTGTCTGTTATTCTAAAAGTGTATTAGTTCTGGTTTAAGCACTTGGGCTTCAGGCCAGTTATTTTACATTAAGAAGGTTTGTGGTCTGCACTCTTGTGGGAGGAGAGGCTGGACTCTGCCATTCTGAGCTGGGAATTTCTGGTTAAAGGCTTATAGTGCCTGCATATTCGAACTGTTTCTTACTGAAATTGGTACACCTTGTTTGCTGTAGCACAGACTAGATCCAGGCCTGCTGAATCTAGCTTTGTTTGTATGCTTGTTGTTTGTTTGCTTGTTATTTCCCTGAAACGCAAATTCCACCTAAAACGTGGCTTTTCAGCACTTCTGTGGATCCCTAGTGATATCTTCATTGCTTACTGTACTTATTTCCTTGTTCCACTTGAAAAAAAAAGTTACTGCTTGTCATTTTTGCATTTAAGTTATCTGTAACACATTGCATTTAAGTTACCTGGCACTTGCTCACTAAGTCAGCACTAATAAATTAAAAGCACTACACCCTCACAAACTCCCCTTGAGTACCTTGTTCCCCATTGGCCCTTTTTTCAATTATAAAGGAATTCCCAATACTATTCTAGCATGTCCAGAGGTCAGTTGTCAATCTCCTCTCCGGTCCAGCTGGTGAATCTGGGAATCTTGAGGCAATGTTACAACTGCCTCATGTACACAGACAACCCTCTCCTCCTCCCAACAAATTCCAACACATGTGAGAGATGCAACCATATAGCCAAACTGGAGGCTAAGCTCTCTCAACTCAGTACTGGCGTAACCAGTCAGGAGGAGAAGGAAACCACACTCACTACAATTCCAGTCTCACATAGACCTACCACGACAGCAAACCAAACACATAAACACACAAAAACATACCCGGAGGCTCTAAATAAAAATCTGCCTAAGCAGCAGAGACCTCCAAAGCAGACACCCAAGTAACAGCTACCCCAAAACAAAACACGTGCAACACATAGCTCACAAAGCCAGTGTGCTGAACAGTCACAGCCCTTAAGGCTAAACAACACACCTGATACACTTGTAATAGGTGACTCTATCGTCAGGCACACTGATGTCCCACTCACCAGGCTGAACAAGGAGAAGGTCACGGTGAGCTGCCTGTCAGGTGCTAGAATCCACCACATAACACAAGCACTCAGGTCACTCCAAGGCAAGTACAAATATGACTCAGTCATTGTCCATGCTGGTGTGAATGACCTGAGATGTACCTCCCTGGACTACATGAAAAGAGACATAGAGGAGCTCTCTGAGCATGTAGCCCAGGCCGGTATGACCCTGACCTTGAGTAGCATCTTACCCTCACCAAGAATGATGCCACAATATGAAGAAAAGATGATCAATTTCAACAATTGGCTTAAGTATTGGTGTCATTCAAAGGGGATCCAATGCCTGTCAGCCGGGAATGACATGCTCGACAAGCCACGATGCTTCGCTAGGGACGGCTTGCACCTGTCACCCCTGGGCTTTTGGATATTGGCAAAGGCTCTTGCTACCCCCATAGTGCCTTTTTTAGGCAAGGCTCAAAAGACAAACCCACCTCCATAGGTATCACAAGGGATAAGAAACTAAGAGTAATGCTAATCAATGCCAGAAGTCTAAACCTCAAGATGCATGCACTCAAAACTCTCCTTAGCATGGAAAACATCGATATCTGTGCAGTAACAGAAACCTGGTTCAAGGCTCCGAGCACCCCAGCACTACCAGGTTATACCTCATACCATGCTTTTCGGCCCCAAAACTTGGACCGAACCACAAAAGGAGGGGAGTATCAATATTCGTCAAAGATACCCACACCTCCAGGTTGGTGGCACAGCACGAAGCATCAGAGACTATCCATGTGCAACTAACAGTGGGAAAAACTACCTTCCAGTTTATAGCCTGCTACAGACCACCCTCCCAAACCCAGGAACCCCACTCAGCCTTCCTGAGAACACTGGAAAATATGAAGGTCTCTCCAAACACCATTATATTGGGCAACTTCAACTACCCAAACATGGACTGGGAGCATTACTCTAGCTCCAACACCCTAGCCCAAAGTTCCTAGAATTTATAAACTCAAATGTTATGGAACAACTTGTTACCACTCCCACAAGAGGGGAAAACATACTGGACCTGATCATCACCAACATGGGGACTCTATGCTCCAGACCAGAAGTGTATCCCTCACTGGTAAGATCAGACCATAAACTAATCTCACTGGATATTCAGATCCTGACCCCACCTCCTGCCCAGAAAACCACAGTGAAAAACTTCTCTAAAGCAAATTTCACACTCCTCAAAACCAAGGTGGAATCCTTCAAAGCCCCCGGGCCTGTGGAAAATATAGCCCAGACCACAGAATCCTTTATAAACGCATTCTATGAATACCTTCAGGAATGCATGGATCATGCAATCCCAAATAAAACCAAGACCCAATCCTCCAAAGGCAGACATCCTGTCTGGTGGACCACAGCCATAAACAAACTATACAATAGAAGGAGGAAGCTACTACATGATAGAGCAAAATCCCAAAAAGGGAAGGCATCTCTGATCAGTATTAGCAAAAAACTACGGGCACTCATAAAATCGTCTAAGGCCAGCTTCGAGAGAAAAATTGCACAGGACACTAAGGATAAACACAAGGCTTTCTTTAGTTATGTTAGGAACCTGGGTGGGAATTCCCAGATATGCTCAGAATTAGTCCAAAATGACAAAAAAATACACCGAACCCACAGACATTGCAAACATCCTAGCTGACAGGTTCAGTGAAAACTTCTCCCCCCCTCCCCACCAAAAGCGCAAATATCTATCCCAGCAGAGTGCTGCCCCCCTGACATCTCAGATGCTCAGGTAAGAGCCGCCCTCTCCAAAGCAAAAAACACAACATCAATGGGACCAGACGGTGTTCCGGGTTGCGTCCTACATGTACTCCAAGAAGAGCTAAGCCCAAACATAAAACTACTGTTCAATCTCAGCCTTACTACAGGATATGTACCCAAAGAGTGGCGTACAGCAACAGTGGTCACTCTCCACAAAGGTGGTGCCTCAACGGATCCTGGAAACTATCTCCCCATAAGCCTGACTAGCTTGGTCTGCAAAGCTATGGAAAGGATCATCATGGACCTCATAAATAAAGATATTGGGGACCTACAGACACTGGATCCTACCCAGTTTGGCTTTGTTAAGGGCAGATCCTGCCTCTTAAACCTGGTCAATTTCTTTGAAACAGTCACCAAGGCCATTGACGAGGGGAAGGTGGTCCACACAACCTACCTGGACCTCGCAAAAGCCTTCGATACAATACCCCACTCGGGCATTATAGATAAGCTCACCAGCTTAAATATAAACCCCTATGTCACTAGATGGGTTGCAAACTGGCTCAATGATAGAACCCACATGGTTAGAATTGCTGGAGCCATGTCAGACTCCAAACCAGTTACAAGTGGCGTCCCACAAGGCTCAGTCCTGGGACCTCTCTTGTTCGGTATATATTTCTCGGAGGTACAGGCCAACACAGAAGGACTGTGGCTGACCAAGTTTGCAGATGACTGCAAACTGGGCCATAATCGACTCTCCAGCCGACACAAGCATCCTCCAAAAGGGCCTCATAGAAACAGACAACTGGTGCCAGAGCCATGGCCTCAAGCTAAAAGCCAAAAAGTGTATAGTCATCCCTTTTGGCAAAAACAAAGTGCCCACAAATTACCACATAGGTGGTAATCCATTAAGTACAGAAGAAGTAATTAGGGACCTGGGGACCCAAGTTGATAGCAATCTCTCATTTGACAACCACGTGGCCAAAGTGGTTAGAAGAACATTTTATATAGCCCACCTAATCATGAAGGGATTCACATCTAGATCAGGGGAGGTCATCATGCCTCTTTACTCATCCCTCATCAGGCCCATAATTGAGTACAATGCCCCTTTTGGGATGTACCTTACCAGACACCTGCAGCAACTGGAAAGACCCCAAAAGTACCTCACCAAGAGGATCAAAGGACTCAAACAGATGCCATATGCTGCCCTGTTAAAGAAACTCCAGCTCTACTCAGTGGCATACCGCCTGCTCAGAGGCGATCTGTGCCTGACATATAAAGCCATGTCCAGTCTGGAATTAATGGACATGCTGCACCTCAGAAAATCCAAATCCCATCGAGCTATGCACTCGGGAGACTTGAACCTCAGCACTGAAATAAATAGGACATGCTGGAGGGACAGATTCATAACCCAGAGGCTCCCTTCACTCTGGAATAAAATCCCAGTCCAGGTTAGGCAGAGTCCCTCATTGACTCTCTTCAAGAGGAATCTTGATGAGTGGATAGGAGATCATAGGTTTACCCTGGGTATCACTTCTGTGTCACTGTTAGACAGAGGCACAGTATACTAACCTCGAAAAAGGGCATAGCAAAATTAATTTAAAATGGGTGGCGAAAGCCAAACACACTCTGGCTAGGCTTATAAATGCCCTAGGGCAGATAGCCTAGTATGAACCTATGAACCTATGAACTCAAAAAACAAGCAACCCTGGTGGGATCACAATATCAATGGGCTGTATAACAGAAGGAAGGAAATCATGGCAAAAAATTAAGAGATGCAGCACACTGCAGGATAAATGTATTCTCATCAAACTGAACAAACAACTCAGAGGACAAATAAAGTCTACCAAATCCAAACTTGAGGTAATTTGGCCTCCCAGGCCAAGGACAAACACAATGCATTTTTTTAACTGTGTCCACAACCTCAAAGGTAATACACAGTTATGTGCAGAGCTCATTATAAATGGAGCAACATATACTGAACCAGATGGTTGCCAAATTCATCTACAACTTTACCCTTCTCTCCCCATCAATCTTTGCTCAAGAAATACTATCAAATAAAACTACCCCTGCTATCACTAGGGAACAGGTCCTCACTACTGTCTCCAAGGCCAAGACCACTGCATCATTGGATCCACACAATATCCCAGGATGCCTTCTAAATAGCATAAAATATGATCTATCAGGCCCTTTGGAATTGCTACTTAACTGTCACCTCCAAACAGGCTTTGTGTCTCATAAATGGAGCACAGCAATAGTCATCCCTCTGCACAAAAGTGGACCATCTCCAGACCATGGAAACTACAGACCCATAAGTCTCGCTAGTCTCATATGCAAAGCTATGGAAAGAATTATCATGGAAATTATCAGTAACAACATAGGAAACCTCCAGACACTGGAACCTACCCAATTTGGTTTCATCAAGAGTAGGTCATACCTACTCAACCTGGTGGACTTCTTTGAGAAGGTTATCATAGCAATGGATGAGGGCAAAATGGTTCACACTGCCTACCTTGACCTAGACAAGGCATATGACACAATCCCACACTTAGGCATTGTTTACAAACTTAAGACGTTATGTGCAAACCCTTACGTCACTCAGTGTATAGCTACCTGGCTCACAGACAGGATTCAGGATGTCAGAATTGGGGAGTCCACCTCTACAAAGATGACAGTCACAAGTCCCTCAGGGTTTGGTCCTGGGACTGCTCATTTTGGCATTTAATTCTCTGAAGTCAAAGCCAACATCAATGAGCTCTGGCTGACTAAATTTGCAATGGTTGCAAATTAGTAACTGCCATTGAATCATCCACTGATACAAATATTCTCCAGGAAGGGCTGACACAGACAAACAACTGGTTCCACAGCCATGGACTAAAACTAAATGCCAATAAATGCATAATACTATAATTCAGGAAGTCATCCACAACTGGTAACTATCATATTGGCAACACAGCCCTACGAGTTGACCCAGTAGTCAGGGACTTGGGGACACAAATAGACAGTAATCGAGCCTTTGGCCATCATGTGTCAACAGTAGCAAGGAAATAATTTTATGTTGTTCAACGTATAATCAAAAGTATAGCATCTAGGTCCAAGGAAGTCATTGTTCCCCTGTATTCTTCATTCATCAGACCTATCATTGAGTACAATTCCCCCTTTTGTTTGTACCTAACCAGGCATATCCAACAATTGGAACTTCCACTGAGATTCCTCACTAAAAGAACACAGGGCACAAGTAACATGTCCTGTGCAGACCACCTTAAGGCCTTATCCCTGTATTCTGTCTCCTACAGACTGTTGAGGGGAGATCTATGCCTGGCATACAAGACATTGCCAGACCCCACTTTGATGGCCTTCCTTCATACCAACAAACTGAACAGCACTAGAATTGCCCATTATAAAGAATTAAACCTTGCCTGTGATATAAATAGGACCTGCTGGAGAGACAGGTATATATCCCAGAAATGACCCCTTCTCTAGAACAGGCTCCCTATCCATGTGAAAAGTTACTCCCTAACCCAATTCAAGTGTAACTTGGACAACTGGATGGGGAACAGGAAATTCATCCCTGGTTTGGCACCTATGTCTCTGCCTGTAAATATTTCATCTCCCAGGCCTCTGCTTGTAAATGTTTCACCTCCCAATACCCTGTTTACACTTATCAAGGGTACCAGAACTTGTCAGAGATTTGGAATGCATGGCTAGGCTTTAAAAGGCCCTTGTGGTCTTTAGCCTAGTAAACATGTATGAACCTATGAGCCTGTGAGCCTCGAAAACCATACCTCCTACCTAAACCTACTGAAAACACTTAAAATTCAGCCTAACAGTATATGCATGGCTGACTTCAGCTACCTCTCCATAAACTGGGAGACTTATACTACCCATGATTCACTTGCTCAGAGGGTTTTGGACTTTGTCAGTGCAAACACTCTGGAGTAACTGGTTAGCTTCCCAATCAGAGGTACAAATATTGTAGACCTAGTAGTCATGAACATGGGGGAATGCTGCTCCCCCTTGTGCAGTAATTCCTCCCTGGTAAGAAATGACCACAAAATGATCCCCTTTAGTATTAAAACTAACTTAGAGACCCCATCAAACTCAAAAACCTGTTAAGAACTTTGCTAAAGCCAATTACCTCAAGCTAAGTGTGACTGCTAAGTAAACTTCTATGCCCCCTTGAAACCTGGATGACAGTGTGGCCTACTCTGAGCTGTACATAAAAGCACTGTACAACCCCATTCATAATTGCATAGAGGAGGCACTGCCTGTCCAAGTCAAACCTATGATTACTGGCAAAAATAAACCACCCTGGTGGAACCCTAGCATAAGCAGGCTATTCAACAAAAGGAATAAAAAATACACCTGAAAGACAAGAAGGAACAGGCAAAACAGTGTAGTAAGGCACTCACAAGTTTAAACAAACAAATTAGAGAGCTGGTCAAATATGCCAAAGCAAACTGTGAGGCAAAGATAGCCTCCCAGATGAAAGATAACCATAAGGCTTTTTTTAATTATGTTCATAACCTCGGGGGACATGCTCAGTAACGTGTTGAGTTAATCATAAAAGGCAAAACATACATCCAGCCTGAGACTACAGCAAATCTACTGTTCAAACTTCTCCCACCCATCACCTCCTACCATATCCAAAGAAATACCACAACCATACCCCTACCAGTCATTATAAGGGAACAGGTCCTTACAGTGCTCACTAAAGCCAAAAACACAGCCTCCTCCCAACAACATTCCAGGATGCTTCTTAAATAGCTTAAACCAGAATCTATCACGGCCACTAGAAACCCTGTTTAACCACATCCTCCAGATGGGTTTTATTCCTGAGGAATGAGGGACTACAACAGTTGTCTCTCTGCACAGGGGCATCAACTGACCCAGGGAACTACAGACCCATACGCTTGACCAGTCTTATCTGCAAGGCCATGGAGAGAATTATAATGGACTTGATCGTTAATGACACAGGAACTCTCCGAACACTAGACCAGACCCAATTTGGCTTTGTCACAGTGAGGTCTTGCCTGCTTAATCTGGTGGACCTCTTCAAGAAAGTTACCAGGGCCATGGATGAGGGTAAAATATGGTACACAACACATCTAGACTTGGCCAAAGCTTTTTACACATTCCCCCACTCAGGGATCATAGATAAACTTACCGAGTTAAACATAAACCCCTACATCATTAGATGGATAGCCAAATGGCTCACTGATAGGACATGCCCAGATAGGTGGATCCACTTCCAACAAGAGACCTGTTACTAGTGGTATCCCACAGGGCTCAGTGTTGGGACTTCTCCTGTTTGGTATATACTTCTTTGAAATGAAGGCCAATGCTGGAGGCCTCTTGCTCACCAAGTTCACTGATTACTGTAAGCTAGGAGCAATCATTGAATCCCCAAACAATGTCAACATCCTACAAACAGGCCTAAAAATGACAAACAACTGGTGTCAAAACCGTGGTCCGAGACTAAATGCTAAAAAATGTGCAATCATACCCTTTGGTGAATCAGATATCCCTGTAAATTATAATATTGATAGCACACCCCTAAAAGTAGACCCAGTGGTGAGGGACCTAGGAACACCGATATAAAGTAACCCAAACTTTGGCCACCAGCTAGCTACAGTAGTGAGGATATCCTTCTTTGTGGTTCAAATTATAAGTAAAGGCATGGTATCAATATCAAAGGAAGTCATAGTGCCATTGTGCTTGGCTGTCATCAGGCCCATAATCGAGCATAATGTTACCTTCTGCATGTATCTAACCAGGCACTTACACTAACTGGTGCAGCCCCAGAGGTTTCTCACTAAAAATCTAAAGTGTAAGACACATGTCTTATGCAGACCAACTAAAGGCCCTATCCCTTTTCCCTGTCGTTTATCACTTATTGACAGGTGACTTTTGCCTGACCTACAAGGCATTCTCTGACACAGCCCTGGTGAAAATGTTACATATACACAAGAAAAAAATTATACAAGTGTTACATGTTCCACGAACCTGTATCTTATTTGTGACTATAACAGAACTTTCTGGAGAGACAGATTCTTATCCCAAAGGCTACCTCATCTATGGAATAAACTCCCCATCTTCATAAAGCAAAGCCCGTCCATCACTCTCTTCAACAGGAATTTGGATAAATGGATGGGGAACTGTAAACTCACTCTTGGGATACTGCCCATCTCCATTATGGACAGAGGCAGTCTAAAATGACTCAGGGCACCAACACCCAAAGACTCACTATTCTGATACTACCCCATCCCATATTTGGGGAATTAAGATATAATATTGTCATAGTCTGGGTATTATTGGCTATGCTTGTAAAGGCTCTTGGGCCATTAGCCTAGTAATCATCTATGAACTTATGAACCCAGTTAGCAAATAATAAACAAATAACTAGCAATTATCCCTAAAATGTCCGTCATTGCTATAGTTATAAGCATAATCCTGTTGCTAACTGATTTCTGTTTACTTTATCGGTTGCCTTTAAAACCCGTATTTACAAGACACTATGCACTTACTTGTTACTGCACTAAAAGAGAAAATTCTTTTTAACATGGTCAAGCCATTTCAAAACCTTACTGTGTCCATTATCCATATTTTGCCTAAAGAAGCAGTGAGTGCCTGAGGATGTAACTGCTATCTCTAGTGTCACATACTACCTCTAGTCCTTTTTGCTTCCATTTACATTTTTTTTCTGTGGGCTTAGTGTCTTCTTTGGCATAAATTTTCCTTGTCCCTTTTTCACAATTCATGTCATTCCTAAACTATATGTGTGTCATGCACCTTCTTTTGACGGATACTTTAATGTGTTTAGGTTTTTTAACACGCTGCACATGGACTGCACAGCTCTCACATTTTTAAAAAGATTTACATTTCATTGTTTTAATTTAAAGCTTTGTTCAGTTTCTGAAAGTGTTAAATGATCCCTGTCATATTTGCTAGACACACACGTTGTAAAAACTGTTTTGCCTGTGTAGTATGTATGGCTTTCGACATTTGGCCAGCATTATAGCAGTTTATTTTAATATGCAAATTCAATACTTTGGATAATTTATGGATACTTGGCCTTAAGCCTCAGCCTGAAGCAAATCAAACTATAAATTTGGCAATACATGTGTTTCTTACATAAGGATATTCTTTTCAACATACCTTGAATTAAATATGTCATCAGTAATTATACAAAAAACTAGTAAAACAACATTGAAGACTTTTGCCTGTAACACTAATGAAAGAGTGCCATCAACTTTTTAAAAACATTATAGGATGCAAAACTCATCATTTCTTTTCAGTATGGCAAAGCCTTGATCTCAACTGCTTCCATTTTTATAAAACCATGGAAGAATGAGGGATGACTGCACTATTAGCATCTGTTTTTGTATACTTGAATCATTACATTAATAATTAATTACCTTAATTTTCAAAGGATTATTTGGATTATCATCACCATCTTCACCATCGCTTTCAAAACATGTAGTAAATATCACCTTGGGGATTCAGAGATCACTTTTCATAATAATAGATACTGCATAATAGATTTGCATGTCCAATTCATAGTTTACTGAAGCAGGTGTAGAATTTAAAACTTACAGCTACAGTTATTTCAGCTCTCCTTAAATGCAGAAATATGCTTTTCTGTTTTACCTTTGAAGCCTAGTTGTGTAACTACACTTCTGATACTTAAAACTAGTCTCAGCAAGTTGACTATTTTGGTATTTTGTTTTGTTTGTTTTCGAACCATTGGTATTGCTGCCAATTTACTTACTTGTTTGCCTGCTTGGTTGGTAATTTGTATTGTTTACTTATTCATTTTTATTTCATCTTTGGTAAACAGATGTAAGCTTATGAAAAGTACAATGTGCTATTTTCAGGGATAGTCCAGGTAAACAGATTGCAATACCAGCCAGAAACAAATATAAGTAAGTGCAGTGATTGCAGGAAAATGTGTTTTGTAATCCCAGTACAGAATTCTGTAGAATACATCTACTATGTTTATGTCCAGAAAAGTACAATGTGATGGGCATAAGGTGGAAGAATGAGGTATACAAAGTAGATTAGCAGGGGGGAAGAATTGGGAGGGCTGGAAAATCAAGTACAGAGATGGTTGCCGGATCTGAAATGCACCTTGATGGAGTTCTTCATTTCACTTAAAGTTTGAAAAGGAAAGGCAAGAGAAGTGGAAACATGAGGCATTTTGAAGCATTAAGTTAAATTGAGAGAAGGAAGGAAATCAAAAAATCGGGAGAGAGATGACTGGGAATAGTATTATAAGACAGCTGTGCTGTGGTCATGTGATTCTGAAGCTAGAAATGGTCAGCTCAGATGTATATGCAAGAGGGAGAAAAGTAGCAAACAAGGCAGAAAGTAAGATAATCCATTTGGTTGTAACAGGTGAGCTCTGGTATAGAGTAACTTGAAAAGAATTAGATTATTACTAGTAGTCTAAAGAAGATAACAAAGGAATAATGAAAGGGGACGTCTGAGAGTGAAATCTATAATCTGCGTCTGTCAAGTAGATAGCAGCAGGATGTGAATGAGATGTGAATAGGTGGAGGTTAACTTTGGCAGTGCTTTACTACATTGCAGATTTGTTTTGAGAATGAAATTATACATTCAGTTATGACCCCAAGGTTTTCAATTACCATAACCAAGACTTTGTTAAAGGCCATAAATGTAGTATTTTTGCAAGCTAAAAAGTATTCTTTCCTAGAACTGGTTGTCATAGAAAAAGAAGTCTGATAAAATTCAAGCATGAGTAATACATATAAGGGTAATATAAAAGTAACTAAAATTGGTAAATGGCTGGTGACAAATGAACAAAACACCAGAGCCTCTGTCTAAAGACTCTTAATACTACTTAAGGTTATGAAATACAGAAGGCTACAGCTACAGTGTTATCAGTTTAGTTTCATAGGTTCATAGGAGGTTACTAGGCTAATGACCCTATAGCCCTTACAAGCCTAGCCATATTTATCCCAGGTTGCCCCCAATTGTCTGTGGTTAGGTGACTGAAGTTCACAGAGGTAAGGGTCTATGGTAGTTAATACCAACTTCCTTCGTCCAGGAGGGACATGGGCACCACTCCGGGAGTGAATTTGCAGTCACCCATCCATTGATCTAGGTGGCATCTGAAGAAGGTCAGGGAGGAGTTCTGTTTCACATGAACTGGAAGCTTGTGCCAGAGAAGTGGCAGTCTGTGAGATGTATTTATTTCTCCAGCATGACCTGTTCATGTCAGAGACTAAATTAAGATCTCTGGAGTAAGTGACCCTCCTGCGGTTTGATTTATGAATATGTAGCATTTCCATCAGGGTCAGGTCAGAGACTGCCCTGTAAGCCAGGCACAGCTCACCCCTTAACAACATGCAGGAGACAGAATACAGTAACAGGGCTTTCAGTCTATCCACATAAAACTTTTTTGTGTACTGTGTAATTTCTTGCTGAGAAACCCCTGTGGTCTCTCCAGTTGCTGCAGGTGTCTGGTGAGGTACATGCAAAAGGGAGCATTGTACTCAATTACTAGTCTGATGAGGGGGCTGTGCAGAATGGAATTATAACATCCTTAGATCTAGATGTGATGCCTTTACTTATAAGATACTCTACATAGTAGGATTTCCTTACTACTATGGATACTCGGTAGTCAAAGTACAGATTGCTATCAACCTGAGTACTCTGATCACGTACTACTGGGTCTACACTTAGAGGGGTGCTGTCTGTAATATCATTAGCAGGAACGTCAGCTTTCCCAAAGAGAATAACAATGCATTTTCTTTAATCTGTGGCTTCGGCACCAGTCATTTGTCTGTGTTAAACCTATCTGCAGTATATTAACATCATTGGAGGACTCAATCATTGCTCCCAATTTGCAATATTCAGCAAACGTAGTCAGCCACAGGCTGTTCAAGTTTGCCTGGACTTCTGACAAATAAATTCCAAACAGTAAGGGGCACCACATGGAACCCTGTGGTATGCCACTGGTGACTGTTCTTTTGCTAGAGGTGAAGTTTCCCACTTTGATAGTATGTGTCATGTCGGTGAGCCAGTTGACTATCCATCTGGTAATTTAGGGGTTAATTCCCAACTAGGAAAGTGGGAGGTTGTGTAAAATGCCTTGGCTAGGTCAAGACAGGTGTTATGCTCTGTCTTTCCCTCATCCAGAGCCTTGGTGACTTCTTCAAAGGCGACAATCATGTTTAAGAGGCATGATCTACCTTTAATGAATTCAAACTGGGTTGGGTCCAGAGTTTGGAGCTTATCTATGTCCTTGTTAATAAGGTCCATAATGATTCTTTCCATCTTGCAGATGAGGCTAGTCAAGCTTATGAGCCTATAATTCCCAGGGTTGGTTGATGGTCCCCCTTTGTGCAGAGGGATTACTGTGCTGTCCTCCATTCTGCCGGAACATAGCCAGTTCTCACGCTGTAGTTAAACAGGGATCCAAGTGGGTCTGCTAGGTCATGCATTAAATTGTTTAAAAAGGCGTCCTGGGATGTTGTCTAGTCCCATTGATGCCATGTTTTTGGCCTTGGAGAGTGCCAAAATTACCTGTTCTTTGATATAAAAGGCAGTTATACTTTAGGAAATGACTAGAGGGGACGTGGGGGGAGGGGCTGAAGTTTTCTCCAAATCTTTCAGCGAGCAGGTTGGCTATTACCTCCAGATGAGCATGGGTGGTGCCATCCACAACCAGTTCGGCACATAGCCTGGTATTCCCTTTTAGATTTTGGACATAGTTAAAGAATACCTTGTTGTTATCCTTTGCTAGGGAGGCTATTTTTGCTTCGTAATTGCCTTTGGAGGACATGACAAGATCTCTCTAATTTATTTGTTTAAGCTAGAAAAGGATTTGTTCCTCTGCTGAAACAGTTCCCTCTTGTTCTTGGACATTAGTTTCTTTCTCTTGTATAGCCTGTTTATACTAGGGGTCCACCAGGACAACTTGTTTTTTCAGCAAGTCCTGGTTTTAATCTGGTCAGGTACAGCCGATTCTATACAACTGTTTATTCTATACAACTGGCTTAAGTAGTTATACAGGGCATTAATGTACACCTCTGCATAGGAGTCCATGTTATCTGCATTTGAGGGGGTTTTAGACTTCTTATGCCATCACTTAGTAGTAGGTAATTTGTCTTAGTAAAATTCTCAAGCATTTTTGAACTTGATGAAGTATCGAATCTTATAATTACATCGATCAAGACTGATGTATGGTTCAGTCTTACCAGGGAGGACATCAAATGGGGGGTGCACTGCTCTCCCAGGTTAGTGAGTACTATGTCCAGGACATTTGAGCCTCTTGTAAGTATGCTGATTAGCTGTTCCAGAGTATTTGCATTGACAAAGTCCAAGAACGTCTGAGCTAGCATATTCATAGTTATTTATGCTTCTCAGTCGATGGTAGGATAATTAAAATTACCCATAAGTAAAGTGCTGGGCTGTATGGCAACTGACTCCAGTAAGTCCAGGTATGCAGTATGCTTTTCCTGTTTCATGGTGGGGGACCTATAGCTAGCTAGGATGTGATAGGGGGCTTTGTTTATAGTTAATAATTCATGGAGTAGCTCAAGAGAGTCATACTCTTTGACCAGTCTCAAGCTGTACTCATCCTTAATGAAGATGGCTACACCTCCTCCTTTGGTTCTTTCATGACCGGTTTGTGCTCAGAAAATATGGAAGGCATTGTAGCCCTGCATCATCAAGGTGCTTTCTGCACCTTTGAACCATGTCTCTGTGATTTCACAGACATCAGCATCTTCCAAAGTGAGGAGTGCTTCCAGGGAGTGCAGTTTCTTGTAATGACCCCTATCATTAAGCATCAGTACCTTGAGTTTATCTAGAGAGGATTTTGTTATGCTGGGAGATTGGTTATTTTGGCACTGCCTATAAAGGCACAATATGGGTGGCTAATGCCTTTGCCAGTATCCAAAAACCCTAGAGAAGACAGGTGCAGACCATCTTTGGCAAAGCAGTGTGGCCTGTTGACCATATCTTCCCAGGCTGACAGATACTGGATCCCCTTGGAATGACACCAGAAGCTAGGCAATTGTTAAATCAATCATCTTTTGTTTATATTGTGGCATCATCCTTGGAGAAGGTAGAATTCTGCTTAAGGCTAGGCTTATGCCTGCCTATGATGCATAATCTGAGAGCTCAGTCATGTCTCTCATCATATAGTCCAGTGAGTTATGTCTCAAGTCATTCACCCCCCCACATGGACTATGACAGAGTCATACCAGTACTTATGGCTGTGTGACTTGATGGATCTCAGCACCTGACAGGCAGCTAACTGTAATCCACTCCTTATACAGCCTGGTGAGGGGACATCCATGTGTCTCACAATGGAGTCACCTATGACCAATACATTAGGTTGTGTGATGCTATGCCTTATAAGCTTATTTGCTGAGACACTGGGGTGTATGTGTGTGTGTGTGTGTGTGTGTGTGTGTGTGTGTGTGTGTGTGTGTGTGTGTGTGTGTGTGTGTGTGTGTGTGTGTGTGTGTGTGTGTTATCATGTGTTGTGGTTGTTTTTGCATGGTTACATGTGTAAGTGTTTTCCATTTGGGAGGCATCTGATCTTTTGGTAAGTTACTAGTGATTACTTCCGCATATGTGGGTTTATGTGTCATGTCCTTATTTAGTGTGGGAAGTGTGTGTGTGTGTGTGTGTGTGTGTGTGTGTGTGTGTGTGTGTGTGTGTGTGTGTGTGTGTGGCTAGCCAGATGAATGATGGAAAACTGCCCATTAAAGATTGCAGGCTCTTACTGTATGTTTTATTAGGGAAGTGAATAGGATAATTTGACAGGACTGTGCTGATAGCATTGAGACAAGAAGGTCATATACTTTGTGTAGGCTAAGGTTGATCAATAAGGCAGTGCTGCTCAGTGCTGAACCAAGTTGCTTCTAGAGCAGCAGAAAAGTTTGAAAGGATTTTCCTGACAGCTGTTTGGGGAAATATTGAGCTTCTAGGCTTTTACATCTATAAAAGAGTCTTGCTAACTATCACCGTGCGAAAAGCAGCACCATGCCAATGCAAGGCTTAAATACAAGCAAAGAGAAACAATTTTTAAGCTAACTAACAATCATGTAAGCACAAAATAAGCCTTCTACCAGTAATACCCAATTCATATTAGGTTAGATCAACAGCACACTACTGCTACAAGGGTGCAGAAAAACACCTTCTTAGTAGAAAAGCTGGTTTGGAGCCCAAGTGTAACAAGACAGCACAAACTACCTACAACTAACATATACAATGTAATACAGTGCAATTAGCTACTTAAAGCATAAGCAGACAGTACAATTTTTTTGCTTTGTTTTTTTTTTATTTTTTTTTAAACTGCCAAAGTACAGTCACAGTATATAAGAGAAGTGCAAAAAGATACTTAGAGCCCTTTTTTGTGCTTCCCAGCTCAGATAGACTAGGTGAAACCTACTGTCACTAGATGAATAATCCCAATCCTCTTAATATAAAAGCACAGTAAAGGACTGCCCGGAGTAAAATGCTACCACAAACAAACTTAAAAGATACAAAATGTTACAACAAACAGGCTTATAAATATGGATACAACAGTGTACTTTAAACATGTTATAAAAGTGTGATCATTTATTTCACTTTGTATGAATGAGCCAAGAGCCAATCAATTGTGCAGAATTTATAAAGGCACTAAAAACAAGATAAGATGATTAATAAGCCCTCCAGCCAATAAAACTACATGCATAAATCACAAGTGCTCCCCAAATAAAACAGACCAGACCAACTACCAGTGCAATAGATAGAAAATCCACTGACATCTTGATGTAAAAACAAGTGCTTGCTAGAGTGTAAAAATATACTACTTTACCCAATAGCTAGCTAGATAATGAATTCAGAGGAAGTAAATCAGTAGAACAGACAATGAGCGGCAAAATGCACTTTTTCAATATAAGCACAAGGAAAGGCAAAATTCCAGATATCAACAGCAGTGTAGACAGGAAGGGGCTTATTAAGCTCAATTTATGGTAGGAGTGGGTAGTTTAAAATCACCAGGTTTCAAAAGGCAGATCAACGAATGAGAGGGTGGGTGGGAAAAGTTAGCAAGGAATCACCAGTAGTGATTTAGTTCATGCAGGCTTGAAATCTCTTCAGAAAAAGACAAAGGCCCAGAAATGTTATTGTGTATTTAAGTATCACTCAAACAATTTAACCAATGAAAAAACATTTGAACTGTGCAGCCTAACTAATTTAAATGTCTCTCACATAGAACAAAACCAGCAGGCCAAGCAGATTTCTTAAAACAAAATACAAAATTTAGCAGGTAAAACAGAAAGCAGTTCTATCACTTGCAGACAAAAAAGTATAGGTTCACTTTCCTCACCCATCAGGGAATCACCAGCAGTTCTTTAGTTTATGTAGGCTTGAAATCTTTTCAGAAAAAAATACATAGGCCCAGAAATTCACTGTGTATGTAAATATCACTCAAACAATTTAACCAATAAAAAATGTTAAATGTGCAGCATAGCTAATTTGTTTATCTCTCACATAGAACAAAAACACTAAGCCACGCAGATTTCTTAAAACATAAAACAAAATGGAACAGATAAAACAGAAGGCAACTTTATCACTCACAGACAAGAAAATATAGGGTTGCTTTCCTCACTCAGCAGGGAATCACCAGCAGTGTTTTAGTTTATGCAGGCTTGAAATGTTTTCACAAAGGGACAAAGGCCTAGAAATTCACTGTGTATTTAAATATCACTCAAACAATTTAACCAATAAAAAAATGTGAAATGTGCAGCCTAGCTAATTTAAGTGTCTGTCTCTCACATAGAACAAAAACACCAGGCCAAGCAGATAAAACAGAAAATAAAACAAAGCAGGTAAAATGGAAAGCAGCTTTATCACTCACAGTCAAGAAAATATGTTTAATTTTCTCAACCAGCAGGGAATCACCAGCAGTGTTTTAGTTTATGCAGGGTTGAAATATTTTCAGAAAATGAAAAAGTACAAGAAATTCACTGTGTATTTAAGTATCACTATAACTTTGGATTTGCAGATGATATTATTAATCATCTAATACTCCAGTCAGATCTGAAAAGGGCTGAAAGCTTTTTAATAACCTCAGTCTGCATCTTACATTGTCATAATGGCCCTCTGTTCCTTTCAGAACAGACACCCACAGCAGTTATGGCAGCTAACCTTGTAGTTACAGCCAAGCAAGAATGCATGCTGCTTGTATCTACTGTGGTAGAGACTCCCATTCTAACATTTCTGCAACGGGATGATGGACACAAAAGAAAGTTAGAGCTTTTTTATATGTTTCTAAATTTTATGTTGATATAAGTGACATCAGATAAAAGACGGTAATGGCAAGTTCAGACCAGATGTGGATAGAAGAGGTACTGCTGACCAAACATGAATTATGAATATCAGCAGTCATTCAGTACTAGATAATCACATTCCTTGGTTCACTCATATTTTATTTTGCTTAGATATTCTGCATATTTAGAAATGCATATGAAGCTATGATCACAGAACTGCAGAAAGTAAGTTTCATACAGGCACTAAAGGCATTAAAAGAATGCATAATACTAAATAATGGCTTAGCCCATGGTGATAATTCTTGCTCATCTTGCTTGTCCCCCCTTCTTTCCACCACATCTTAGGCTCCCTTCAGTATCTTATCATGATTACTTATTTATTGTTTTTCAACATTTTGTCTTACTCTCAAGCTTTTTCCTTTATCATTTCAACATATCCTAAATCTCCAAGACTGCAATGACATAAGTAACTGAATTAAGCCCATTGTCTGTGTGCCACTTATATGGTTCTGGATGCTCTGAGATACACTTTAGAGGTTTTTCCAAACTTTTGATCCAGTTATGGCCTGAACAAACACCTTGACCAAGGGAAGAAATTATTTTCTTTCAACAAATAAGTAAGTTGTCTGTAAGGCTTAATGTTCAAAGCTGATATAAACAGAATTTCCCAATAAACTGAGAAGACAATTGTTTATGAGAATACATTAATTATATCTAGAAGTAATGCCTACCTTCCCATAAAATATAGTAACTTCCTACGCATCCGTCTGGTGTTATACTGAGATGAACCCTTCTGAAATTAGAGTGGGGTGAATGTGAAAGAACAAATGACCACAGGTATTTCAAGTTATTGCTGTCTTACATGCAGAACATGCTTCTGCACCTCCCCATCCACCAAAAGACAGACAACATCTGGGTACTCCTTTGATGTTAGATTGGGATTAAAGTGAGCAAACAAATGGCCACAGTAATATATTTTAATTTGATCCTGCCTAATCTATCTACAAAGAATTCCTCCATACTTCTACCAACAAAAGATAGCCACCTGTATACATTTCAAATGTTTGATTGTGAGGGAAGTGAAAAAATAATAATCACAGCAGTGCTCCTAAATAGTGCGCTGTCACTAGACAAGCTATAGTAACCATCTCCAAACCTGTATGATATGATTATGAAAAAAGTTAAAGAAATAATGACCACACTGTCCTCTGCAATCACATTGTTATGCCAACCTACTGTGCACACCTTTGAGCTGACGTAGCTTTAGACTATATGAAACCCAAAGCAGAGGTTGATGATGGGGACCCCGTACTAGGCCTATGTTAAAAATTTACTTATACAACCAGCAATAAGTGGCTACAATGTCACCAGAAGTTCTGACAGTCTAGATGCTCAGTGATGCATGTCCAACCTTATTTTTGAAAGATTATTTAACTGTTTCTTGCTGATTTCCAGAATAGTGTGCCACAGCATTGTGTTTTTCCTCACACACTTATTTTAACATTGCCCTTGACAAGCCAAGTCACAAACACAAACACACACACATATTCATTCACTGTACACTTACCTAGAGACAAACTGGAGAATTGCCAGTTCACTTATAGCATGTTTTGAGGTGTCTGTAGAAACCAGAGCATCTAGCAAAAACCCACGCAGAGACAGAAAGGATATGCAGACTTCACACAGAAGAGACCACAGTCAAGAACTCTACTCACTTTGAAACAACAATAAGAATAATGTACTTTGACCAAATGACTGTCTTTGCATCCATCAATTATAGAAACTTTATTGATTGTGTACAGCTCGGATATCTGATTGTGATAAAAAACGGTCACAATAAAGCATTTACTTTTAGTGAATACTTGCTTTATACAAATGCATACTGGTCTTACAAAGCCACGAGCAGTCATTTTTAGCCACAGACAGCATCAGTACCCAGAAATTATAGAAACATGATGGCGTACTCCTCAGATATCTGATTGCATTAAGAAAGCACACTAGTCCTAAAATCCATATTTATGATCATTTAAATTGAGAAAAATAACAAAAGAGTCACTTGATTTAATTCATAAGCATCTCCCTATACCAATCAGTTAGTGGCAGATTGTTGAATTTATACACTTCAGATGTCTGTGATAAAAATGACCATAGTTATATCATTCAGTTTTGTTTCACACAAAAAAAGAAGTTATGTACTGATCATAATGTTCCATCTGTGTTGCCCATTTTTATTCTTCCTCAACTGTTGTTTGGATCAGACTTGCTAAAGCTCGTATCAACCAAAAAGCTCTCAAGTTTCTTCCTTAACCATAATGCACCAACCCATAACATATCTCAGATCTTGTTCGCTTATTTACATAAAGTAATATCTGCCAATGTCCATGCATATAGACACATAAATCCGTATAAATCCTACAGAGGGAACTATATTTGGAGCTCAACATAAAGGAAAGTGGTGTATTCACAATATCTCGTTCTTCCGGAAGTCTGTTGTGAAAAGGATTGGTGGTGGGTGGGTTGGTGGGTGGGAATTTGAGGAATAATTTAAATGGATAACACAGATGGAGCATTATGGTGAGTACATAACTTCTTTATCTGATGTCAATTTTCATTCTATCCTCAGCTGTTGGGACAGAGTCCCCAGCTACCTAAAATCCTGTGTGGAATCTAAGGAAGGATATTCCTGAGCAGAGTTGAGCCAAAGGCTGCCCTACCCCTTGAGACCAAATCCAGTTTGCAATGAGTGATAAAGGTATGAGGACTGGCTCAGGTTGCAGTCGCATATAGGTCGTCCATGGAATCCCTGGATAGAACCACTAAAGAAATTGCCATGGACCTAGTTGAATGGGCTTTTGCAGGTTTAGGTAAGGTAAGACCCAACTTGTTATAGATAAAAGAAATACAACCTGTCAGCCATCTGCCTAGAGTTACTTTTGTAACTGGTGTGCCCAATTTCAAACTTGCAAAGGAGATGAACAATTGATCTGTCTTCCTGATTTCTTTTGCCTGTATAAGTAAAAACATAATTGTCTGTGAACATCCAATAAATGCAACATATATTCACCTTTGTTTGCAAATTTAGGAGACAATACTGGCAAATTAATGGATTGATTGATATTGGATTCTGATACCACCTTGGGAAGGAAAGGCATACTGGTATGTAATGTGACTCTGTCCTTATGAAAGATGAAGTACAGAGGTTTGGATGGCAATGCTTGCAGTGCTGATATTCTTCTGGCAGAGGTAATGGCCACCATAAAGATAGTTTTCCAGGTCAAGAACTTAAGATCACATTTAGCTGCTGGTTCAAAAGGGGGGAATGAACTAAGGCCTGCAGTACCAAGTTCAAATCCCAGTGTGGAGTAGAATCTTTATATGGGGGTCTCAATAGAAGAGTGCCTCTCAAGAATGCTTTACAAACTTTAGAAAAGGCCACAGAATAACTTTTAAACCCAGTATGAAAATGAGATATTGCTGCTAAATGAACTTTAATGGAAGAGGAGGTCAACCCCTCATTAAAGATTAATGCCAAAAATTCAAGTATGTTATGTATCAGTGCTGAAAAATGATCAGTGTGTTTTTGTTGTGTCCAGTAAACAAATATTTTTCCACTTACTTGTATAAAGCTTTCTTGTAGATGGTTTATGGGAAGATAAAAGAATATGATGGACAGGGGAAGAGAGCATCGGTTGTCTGGCTGTTAACGGACTTGGAGAAACCACGCTGTTGGCTTGAGGTTTGAGATATCCAGATGAACCATATCTTTTGGATGAGACAGGAGGTCTGGAATCAGATCCAGAATCCAAGGTTGTAAAAATAGATGAAGCCATAGGAAGGGGAACTAAATCTGAAGAGGCAGTAAAGTACAATGATGTTAACTTTCCTCTTCAACCTAGCAGCTTTCTGCAGAAATTTTAGAATCAGGGTTATTGGCAGGTAAGCATAAAGTAGACCAGGGGTCAGGCCAATCGTGAATTAAAGCATCCCTCAGTGATTCCCCCTGAAGGGGGATTAGGGAGAAGTAGATACTATATTTTTTGTTTAGGGAAGAAGCAAAAAAATTGCAGTGAGACTGGCCCAATGATGGAAGAATCATTTCTACCACTTTCGTGTTGAGGGACCACTCATGAGGTAGAAAAATTGACCTGCTCAATTTGTCTGTTATCACATTCTACTTCCCCGGAATGTGTATTTCTATGAGAAAGTGGTTGGATGAGGTCACCCACTGCCACATTCTGAGTGCTTCTTGACCCCAGGGTTAATATATGTTCCCTCCTTGTTTGTTGATGTACCAAACTACCTACATATTGTCTGTTTGAATCACAACTGTCCCTAATGGGAGAGTGTCCTGGAAGGCCTGCAATGCTAAAAGCACTGCTCTCATCTCTAGGACACTGATATGCAAGATGACCTCTTTGGGGTACCAAGTACCATGGACTGTTCTCTCCAGAAAGTGCCCCCTACCCAATCTGGGAAGCATCCGTGGTCACTACGGTCTTGTGCTGAGGAAGAATGAAAGGATGGCCTTGTAGAACTTGATCCGAGTGAATCCGCACCCAGAGGTATCTCTTGCATGCCTGAGTGATTCTTATTTGAGCTGACATGCACTGGTAAAGAATCACCCATTGTATTGCTAGCATCCATTGAAGAATTCTCATACAAAATCTTGCCAAAGGAACTCAGATTATGGCAGATGACATTAACCCCAAGGCCTGAAGGATCAACTGGGCTGAAATATTAGTACTGCAAACTATTTTCCTGATCTGGAATCTGATAGTCTGTACTCTTGAGAGAGGAAAAGAAATTGTCACTGATATCATGTTGAAGACTGCTCCTAAGGTTTGAGTTGGTTGTAGCTGAGATTTGTTGTAATTTATGGTTACCCCCAGATGAGAACAAATCTGAAGTACCTGATCCCTTGCTCTTGTTAGTAGATGCCTGGTTGGGGCAGTAATGAGCCAGTCATCTAGATATGGAAACATGTGGAATCTCTGCAGTCTCAGGTGAGCTGCTACCACTGCCATGCATTTGGTAAACACCCTGAGTGCTGTGGTGAGGCCAAAGGGCAGTGCTTTGAACTAGTAGCGACTGGCTCCCAACTGGAGTATCATCATCCATTAGAGTTTCCCCCCTCTGCTCTAGGGGAACTTTCTCCATGTGTGTCCTGGAAAGGACCCTGGGACTTCCTGTACCACATTTTCTGACCACTTCATTAATTCCTAGTAAAGGATCTTTGAGGGATCAAAAAATATACACCCACTTCAGAGAGGACTTTCCATCCTTCTCAAACTTGGATAATCTGCCATTCACTTTTGGGATAAACAATGAACTGCCATCAAAGGGTACATTGGTGAATGAGGACTTAAAAGGCTCCATAAAATCACATAAGTGCATCCATGCAGGCCTCTTAATGGATATGCCTGATCCTGCTGCCCTTGAGGCACCTTCGGTTACATGCAAAATAAGCCTCATGGATGAATTCAAAATGGATTGAATGGTAGCCAGTTGTTAAGCCACAGATGATGGGCCTCAGCAACCATGGTCACTGAAAGGGATTTTGAAAGTTCCTTGATCAAGTCGCTTTGTAATCTAGTAAAATGTGCCAAATAGTTCAGTGACCTAAGACTGAAGATTGCTGATGTATAGACCTGATTCTCAAACCTGTCCCTCACCCTAGACTCCCTGTTAGGAGGATGAACAGAGGAATTTTGTTCAGCAAGCTCCTTCTTGGTGGCTGCTGCCATGACCATGGCATCCATGGGCACCCCCTTACTCCAAAATTCCTTCCTGACAGGTGGAGGCAGAATCTGATCTTGCCTCTTAGGGACTGGCTCAACTGAGTCAGGCTCCTTCCATGCCTGCTGAGAGACCAAATCAATGAGTTTTTCACTGGGTGGAGTAACCCAGGATGTAGATGGGCCAGCTCCAAATGCCTCCTGAAATACTGATTCCTCCGGTGAAGTGTTGCTGGAGATCCAACCATCTCTCTGCTTCAGGATCTTAAGGATGTCTCCAAATGAGATGTCTTCCAGAGGTGATCATGGGGACCCTTTTCCCTCATTGAAATCAGTATCCTCAGTGACTGATTCTTGTGGAGAGTCCAAGTGCTTCCTCTTGCACCTTATCTACTTAGGTACTTCCTCGGTGGGGTGCTCCAGAGAAATGTCAGAAGAGATCGTAAAACCCTCCTGGGTGGTTTGGGGTTCTTGAGCTAGCTGCCCCTGTGGTGTAGAATGATGTGACTCCAAGCACAAAGACATCTGGGAACTAGATTGAAGATATGAGGGGGTTGGATCCATCACTTCTGTCAGAGCACAAAATGCCCTCTTCACTACCTCAAAGGCAGACCACTCCAGAGAGAAGAAAGACCTCAGCCCTGAGAAGGCCGGTTTCCGGACCACTGTCTCCTTCTGCCCTGAAAGCAATCTCCCCAAAGATGAAGTTGAAGCCAAGCTATTCAGTGCCAAAGCACCAAGGTGTAGACACAGCTGCAAAACCTTTGGGGTCGACTCCAATGCCTCGGACCTGACAAGGAAGTTTTGGCTCTGAAAATCATCCAGATCCAACGAAGTCAGAGCCAGTGCACTCAGAGTTAGCTTCAGATCTGAAGATAAAGTTATCTTTGGATCCAAGCCAGATGGATCCAAAATGTTCAGATCCAGGGAATCTGAAGCAACCAGAGGGATCAGAGAAGGAGCAAGAAGTGGTGTTATGGTAGATGGATGGGCCTCCTGACCTAAGGGGGTTGGAGCTAGTAAAACACCCACTGAATCTGCTCTGAGAGAAACTTCCTCAACATTCTGCTCACATCTTCTTCAGTCAAACTCCTGGATGAATGAGACAAGGCAAGGGAAGGTGACTTGGATTGGCATCTTTCCAAAAAAGAGGAGTGGACCCTGGAAGGCACTGGCTCATAAGTAGGGGAATATCTGGTCCTTGGAGGAATTATCAGACCAGAAGCAGGTGGATCCATGGGTTTCTTTGTCAGATCCGAGGATGTAGAATCCATTAATTTCTTCTTCTTCAAATCCAATGGAGAGAAGCTTTCAGATGTTTTTGGATACAATTTTGATCTCTTCCTTGACGGCTCTGAAGATGAAGTTGAGGAAGTAGAAGGCTTAGGAGACTTTGATAAGGACTCTATAGCTTTAATTTTGGGGGATTAAGCCCCAGAGATAGCTTCACCAAAATAAGATGGCAATAAACCTTTGAGGATAAGCTTATTCTTCCTATCGACAAGAGCACTGGGACTGAAATTTTTGCAAATGAAACAATCCTCCTGAAAATGTTGAGGGCCTAAACAGTAAATGCAAAGAGTATGAGCATCTGATAGAGGCAATTTATGCCCACATTTCAGATACTTTCTAAACCAGAAGGTCCTTTCTCAGACATTCCGGCAACTAAAGGAAAAAAACAGTAAGACAGAAGAAATTGTTTTTATAAAGAGTACAAGAAAGAAAAAAGAGAGAATACCAACAATGGTATTAGAACTACACTTGTGTGTATGACAGACAGAAAAAGAGGAAAATGGATTACTAACACTGCTAAGCAAGAATTACAATAATGATGTAAGAGGGTAAGGGAATATATATATATATATATATATATATATATATATATATATATATATATATATATATATAAGAGAGAGATATTAAAGAGAAAACCTACACTTATATTTAAAGAAACTCAAGAGCTAATGCTGACCACGTCTTTTCACGAAAAACAGCAAACAGGATCTGAGGTATGTTAGGGGTTGGTGCATTATGAGTAAGGGAGAACTTCAAGTGCTTTTTGGTTACCACAAAATTTATGAACAGCTGAGTCAGATCTGCAGTTTGGAACTGAACCCAACAGTTAAAGACATAATGAAAACTGACAGCATCAGATCAGTATTTGTGGTATAGTACGTAATCTTCTTTGCTCAAGATTTTTGGTCAAAGCCAAAGATAATGGGGGACAAATACCAGAAAGACTGGGGGCATTTTTGAAATATTACTCTAATGGGACTCATTAAATAAGTAATGAACTACGCTGTGCTGGAACATCTTTAAGAATTGCTTCATGCAGTTGACCATCCCAATCCCCACAGACACACAATAGCACAGTAGGAGAACTGACATTATTTTTCACATAATAAAGTAAAGGCAATCTACAAGTTCTTTATAATAAGAATTAACCAGCCAAAGGAATGAAAAAAACTACCCTGTTACAGTCTCCGTATTTTTTATACCAGGAACAAAATGGGAGAAGACTTAAATTAAGTAGTGATCCCACTTCAGCTAATGTCCAAAATATTGGCATATTTGTTTTTTTGATGTCAGACACTTAAGGAACATAAAGTTTCTGAAGCAAAACTAACAGAACAATGGGTTTTGCATCAATAGCATCTTTAGAACAATAAGAGGCTTGAAACTATGATGTCTGGCATTATTGTCTGACTGTAATCTTCAGTGATTTACAAGAAAATCAAAACTTTTATGAGGGACGTAGATAAAATATGAAGAGAAAATCATGGACATTCTGCAAAAGGGCAGACAGTTGAGAGGTATGCTCCAACTTAAATCACATTAGACTCACAAAAGTGAAAATTATAAGCAAGCAACATGAGTCAGTCATTTTCATCCACAGACAGCCTCCCCACTAATTATATCTAATTCATTATCTGTGCATCAGTCTGACTGCATTGAAATAAAACAATAATAAATAAATACAACAAAATAAGGGTGATATTGTAATACTGTGTTTGCAACCCCATTTCACACTGCTGGTCACCATCCACACAAATACTTTACTGGAAATTATGTCCACTGTCCATATCTGGTTATCTGCCAAGATTAAAACAAATAAACTTGTATCACAGCTTATGGCCACTGCAGCTTTTTCCACTGGTGTTACTTTTTTCACTACCTCCATATTCATTTTAATGTAACAGATGGAATTGTGTGGGCATTGTGCTCCTTCCCACCATGATCTAGACAATGAATCAGGTAGATCATTGACTGGACAGAGAACAAAGCTCATAAATTGAATAATCAGCATGATATATATATATATAGCATCTCCTCCAAAGGACTCTTGTAACTGCTGTAAATGTTCTGTGGGTTCTTTATTTATTTAAAGTAAAGAAATGCTACTCCCTAGCTCCTCCCCAGTAAATCTGCCACTAGACAGTCACATATGAAAAATATGCCAGAAGCATCTTGTAGTCCATGTAAATCCAGGCCAAGGAAGTATTAGAAAATGAATTTGTCAAGGTAAAATTTTATGTGTGGTGTTTCCTTGTCCAATGATTGACAATTACTAACCTTTCTATCATTATCATGACAGCACCTCTATAAACCAAAAATAGTGAGCTAACAAAATAAAATCAAAGAGGCAGATTATGCAAATGTCAGTGGTCATTTCCTAGCTGATTTCCACCACCATCCATTCAAATAAATACAAATAGTGAAAAAATACTGCGGTGGTGGTGCTGCGGTAGCATTGTTGCCTCATAGCAAGACGTTGTCCCGTTCGATTCTCAGCTAGAGTGTCTTCTGTGTGGAGGCATACGTGAATGGGGCGTGCCTTCGTTGAAGGTTGTGCGTCAGGGCTGGTAACCCGGTACATAAAAATCCACTGCCAATCATTAGCAGACCGGAGTTCCGCTGTGGCGACCCCCAACCGGGAAAAGCCGAAAGACACAAAAGTGATAGATAAAATAAGAAATTATCACACAGCATGCACTTGCAGATACTGCACATTAAAATATATAAAAAATGGATTTGTATCATTATATTGGTGTAGTCTACATTGCATATCAAATTACTGAAACTAAACAACTTCTTCTGACAGAAGTATTTTCAAATTTTAGAATGTATTTATCTTCTTAGAGAAGGGAAATTTGCAATGTTCCCAGTTTTATTTGCTGGAAGTGAGCTAATATTGAGTGTCTATTGTTTGCCTTTGCAAGAATATAATTTCTACTGTATTAGTTGTCTTTGCCCTTGTCTGATGGGACTTGTGCAGTGTTTCCTGTTTGAGAGGCACATTCACTGGAACTGACTACAAATTTGATCCCTGCCAGTTATTTTTTTTTTAAGTTTAGATTGTTTAGCGATTTTTCTCTTGCGAGGGAAAACAAATTTAAAGTCATTTAAGCTATATCTGGCTAGAAGTGAGCTAGTTTTGAAAGATTGTATTGGCTATGGTTGCCATTGCCTTGCTATATTTTTTTTCTTCATTATGCAACTTTGCCTTTGTTTGAGCAGTACTGCACAGAGCACAGTGGTAGTCCATGCTATATAGCAGCTAGTGGGTGTACCTCTAAAATTCTCTTCTAGATAACCTACACCAGTTTACAGGACTATTCCATCCATACCTGTTAAACTGTATTTTCTCTCCTTACAGCACTGTTTAAGTGATGTTTTCCCTGCTTACAGCATCAGCCAGTAATACTTTCCATCCTTACAATTCCATTCACATAACTGCATTATATCATCCACCCATTACTACCTGCTCCCCTGTGCTTTTCTCCTTTTTATTGCACTATTCAAAGAATTGTTTTTCTTCTATAAATACATTGTTCAAGAAATTGTAGCACCCAAGCCTGAATTGCTCTAACAATATCTGCTCTTACAATCTGAAATTGTATAACAGCATTAGACTGTTTAGTTTTGTTTTTATTTTAGTGTGCTGATTTTTTTCCTAATGCACTTTTTAAAAAAAATATAGCCCCTGTGCCACCACTGCTGTGCACACCTGCTGTACTGTTAATCACTCCACTGTTCAGTCTTATTTACTATATATATATATATATATATATATATATATATATATATATATATATATATTATACTGAACCATACCAATTATTGCTGTATATTTACTACAGTGCATGTATATATATATATATATATATATATATATATATATATATATATATATATATATATATATATATATCATACTGCACTATGTGTCACTATTGGTCAGTATGTGCTTGCCATAAAGCCCAGCAGCCATGGGTCAATAAAGTATTAGCCATCTGGTCTCCAGTTGCCCAGCTTGGGTTAACTGGGATAGCTCAGTTGAGCAAAAGCAGGAAGTAAAACCAGTCAACTTGCCAAATATGAACTAAGGATTGCGACACTCAATAGAGATTCACTGACAAGGATGTAGCTAGGAAGTGGAAGACATGATGATAAGGAGGAGGTTGGGCATCCTCTGTATACAGGAAACAAGACAGTGAGACAGTGCAAGAAAGCCATTAAGATTAAGATCCAGAGTATACTACTCACAGAGAGAGGGCAGACTAGAAATGGTGTGGTAATACTGATAAGGCAGAATCTTCATATGACAGTAAGGGATGTCATCAGAATTAGTGACAGATTCATGGCAATCAGACTACAGGGTAAGGATAGGCCAGTATTCATAATCTTAGCCTATGCCTCACAGAAGGGTTGTGTTAGCAAGTAAAACGATTGAGTGAATGCAGGCAACATCTATGGGACTTACAAGGTAAAGCAGGACAACATGAGTTATTGTTGACAATGGGGAATCTGAATGCTCATATCAGGATAGGCAGAACAAGGATTGCCTGTGTCCACATGGGTGGGTCAACAGAAATAAAGAAGGAGAGGCTATTCTAGACTTCTGTCTGGCAACTGGCTTGATAGTGGCCAACACACGGTTCAACAAGAGAGACGTCATAAGATCACATACAAGAGTGGCCAACATGCAACTCAGGTAGACTTCTTCCTCATATGGAAAGGTCATTGGGATAGAATCAGAAACTGCAAAGGAATCCCTAGCAAAACAGTCAGCTGACAGCATAAACCACCAGTGGCCACAATTAGCTGAAAGCAGTGGTCAGATAACGTTCTATAGTCAACACACACTAGGGTGAAGACCTAATAGTTGACTGGTGCAAAAGCACAAGAGTTCAAGGAAAAATTCAGAACTCTATCACCTGAGGAAGAACAGGAAATAGGTGGAGTTGAAGAAGACTGCCAGTGTCTCAAAATAGCATGTGCGAAGACTAGACAACAGATATGCATTTGGGCCAGGCAGGGATATAAGGCAGACAGGTAAAGATGGTGTTGGGTTGCAAGAAGTCCAGCAGGTTATCAAAAAGAAAGAAGGAGAGCAGGAAAACGTGGGAGACAGAGAAGACAGATCAACTTAAGAAGTAACACTGATTGGCTAACAAACTAAGGCAGCAGTCAAATAACATAGAATAAGGCACAAGGAGCTCTCTGCTAACGTCCATAAAATGTCTCAGCAAATGGCACAAAGAAACTCTATCAAGATGAAAGACAAAGACTGAAAGATAAAGAATATAGTCATCAAACACTCTTCATAAGGTATGTGAGCAACAAACTTCTTACCAGTCTACAGCCATCAAAGGCAAATAGATGGAGTACTTCCAGCAGCTTCTGAATGAAGAAACCCCTACAGAAGATGTGCTGCCCTAGACACAGTCTACAATGAAAGAGGAAGAAGAACACACCCTAGAAAAAGTAAGAACAGCACTAAGGAAACGAGGTCAGGGAAAACAGCAGGCTCAGATGAGGTCATGGTAGATATGATCAAGATGTTGGGTGAATTAGGGAAGAAATGATTTCTGAGCTAGTAACAGCAATATGAAGAGAAGGAAGTATCCCAGATGACTAGAAAATAAGCATTCTACTGCCAGTGTATAAGGGCAAAGGGGATATACACAACTTTGGGCAGTATAGAGGTATCAAACTCCTATCACACTTAATGAAAGTGCTGGAGAGGGTAACTGATAAGTGAATACACAGATCAGAGAAAGTAAGATAGGAGCAGTTCAGTCATATCAGGGTACAGCACAACTAACTCAATGTTTGCAGTGAAACACATATTTGAGAAAAAGCTAGAGGTGAGGAAAGATTCCAACTGGACATTCCTAGACTTGGCAAAAATATATTACAAGACCCCAGAAAGCTGATTTGGGCAGTCCTGCAGTAGTTCAATGCCCCAGAAACATTGGTAGAATTTGTGCAGGCTATGTACAAGGACCCACTGACAAAAGTACAGACAGTGTTCAGACTCACAGAGCAGTTCCCAGTGGGAATGGGTGTGCATCAGGGTTCATCTCTAAACCCACTGCTATTCATCCTGGTTATGCACTACATTAGCAAACAAGTCAGAGGGGACAGGTCAACACATCTGCTGTGGCAGACAATGTGACACCACAAACAGACTCTGAATAAGAACTTCAGCAAATTATAAGGAATGGCATACAAACTGAAGGCACATGAGATGACATTGAGTACAGACAAGACAGCTGTTATGGCAGTAAAGTGGGGAAATCAGAAGAAGCTGAAAATTGAGATACAGGGGAAAACAGTGGAACAGGTTAACATCTTCAAGTATCTGGGAGGGCTGGTTGAGGAGAAAGGATGTCTGAATGGAGTGGTCAAAGCTAGAATCAGAAGGGCAGCAGCCAACAGGCGCAGAATGTCAGGGTTAGTGTGTGACAGAAAAATGTCGCAAATAGCTGGAAAATAAGGTGTGCAAAATGGTGCAACCTGTACTGCAGCATGTTGCAGAAAAGTGGATAAAGCAGCTGAGAAAGATAAAGGTGATGGAGATGAAGTGCCTGAGATGGGTAGTGGGATGCACCTTGTGGGTCTGATGAAGAAATGAAGATATCAGAGCAGAAGTCAAAGTAGCTCCAATAGCAGAAAAGGTCCACGAGAACAGATTACTGTGGTTCTGGCACATGTGCAGGAAAGCAGAAGACAATATGGTAAAGATGATTTGGGACAAACAGGAAGAAGGCAAGAGAACATGAGGATATCCAGCAAAGAGATGGATGGATTGCTTGAGAGAAATCCAGTGACAGTCGGGCATGATCATCGTAGAAGGTAGGAGAGTGACATTAAATTGAGATAAATGGCAGCAACTGACACACTAACCTGATCCCATATAGAAAATGAGAAAAGGGGGGTAACGATGATGATGATGATGGTGATGATATTGCACTAAATTTCTTCTGGGTGTTTCTGCTGAGACCCACAACTACTACCAGTAAGTTAGTTTAACTTCACTGCTCATTAACAAACCCCATTGTACAAATCTGTGCACTCCTTGATTAATCTGGAGGCCTCCCTAACACAGCATTGCACACTTGGTAAGAAAGACAGGCACACCACCACAGCACAAAGCACCAACACTTCACTGACATATGCTGAGATAGTTAAGAAGTCACTACCCCAGCCTCTCAGAATTAGAACTGAGAAATCCCACCCACCAGGCCATGCCTCTATATTGTTAACACACATGCCACCAGTCATTATCCATAGTTCAGTATGTTGTAAGGGTGCATGTTGCAAGCTATTAAAGCCTCCAACAGATATATCCACTCTAGAAAATGTTTTGGTAACTGTTGCCTCTATTTCAAGGCATACTGACACCATCCTCATGAGAAGGGACAGGAGCAGTGTAACAGCCTTCTTTCTTTAGCCAGGGCCTAGAACATTATGAGGGTTCTTACATCCTGATAAATACAACTATAGCCTGTTAATGGCCTACATGGAGGTGAATTAAATTAGGTGCTCCACCCAAGGGAACTGTAGAAGGATAGGCTTGATCTTGCTACTTATGTGACACAAGCAGGAAATACAATGATTTGGAGTTGTCATAACCTTAAATGATGTCAAAATTCAACAATAAGATAATTGTTTTCAATTTTTGCTTAGTAGCTGGTATCATTCTAAGGAGATCCACCATGTGAGCTTGGGATGGGATGGCTGACAAACTCTCCTGTTTAGCAAATGGTGGTTTGCATATCTCTTACAAAGACTTTTACACTGTGTCTAAATCTTTTGCTGCCCCCCCCCCCTATAATGCCTTTTTAGGTAGAGTCTAATCATTATATTCACATAGATAACTCTTAAATGCCAGGACTCTTAACAAAAAGATAAAGGAGCTTGAGGCCCTCCTGCACCTCAACACATGCATATACGTGTAGTAATAGTGACTTGGTTTCAATGCAATGAAAGCAACCCCTCTGTTCTTGGGTTTAGCACCTATCATGTATTCTGACCTATGGACAGCTGTTAGGAAGTTTTAATCCTTGTCAAGGGCTCCCTCATGTCAATGCAATTTCCTCCTGACCCTTGTTTTGAAATGTTGGAAATCCAAGTCACAATACATAGAATTAACCAGTTATGGATCATCCCCCTTGCACTCCACAGATAACTAGCTTAATGTCATAACCAGTATAACAAGTAACCTTTAACAGAATTAACTAGTTATGGCTCATTCTCCTTGCACTCCACAGATAATTAGCTTAATGTCATAACCAGTATAACAAGTAACAATTAATAGAATTAACCAGTTATGGATCACCCTCCTTACACTGCACAGATTACTAGCTTAATGTCATAACCAGTATAACAAGTCACCATTAATAGAATTCACCAGTTATGGATAACCCTCCTTGCACTCCACAGATAACTAGCTTAATGTCATAACCAGTATAACAAGTCACCAGTAATAGAATTAGCCAGTTATTGATCACCTTCCTTGCATACCACAGATAGCTAGCTTAATGTCACAACCAGTATCAATTCTAATACATTTATTCCAGGAGACCTTAATTACCTTGCAATAAATGGTCTCACAATATAATTTGAAAGTAAACAAGCCCAACACATCCTTGACAAGGTAAATGCAAACTATCTAGAACAGATGGTAGACATACTTAATGATTTTGTCCTTAGAAATATTGCCCCTTCTTGTACAACTCCACAAGAAGCATCCTCCATCATCCAATCACAACACAAATATGTGATGTTCAGATATAACATTGGAGGTACCTCCCTAAACAAACAAACAAACAAACAAGCAAACAAAACACATTGATAATCAGAGACTTCTCAAAAGAAAATATTCTGCAATTACTTAGTAACCTGCATAATTTCCATTGCATCCCTACCCCAACTGACCCTGTAAATAGAACTTAAGTATTTTCTTCTGAATTCTACTCTTACCTAATTAGCTGTATGAAAAACGCAGTGCTTTCCTTAAACAATAACTTAGAATGATTTAAAAACAAACAAACCCTTGTTGCAGAACACTTGTATAAGTAAACTGTACAACAAAAGAGTTTTCAGGATGTGGGTCTTTGTTTACTTTCTGGTGCATTTTGTTTTGTTTTGGTCTGTAGAAAGAGAAAGTGCTAAGTTCCAACAGGTTGTCATATACTCCCTGTCTTAAGTATTTATTATTATTTATTTATTTTACATTTGTTTACCGGGCTAGTCTAGCTGGATACATGTCCATTTTCAGTAGAGGCCCGGGGAGAAAAGCTCCAAGAAGAAGGTACAGATAACAAAATAGATGCTAAGACAATAAAAATTACTATAGGCTTTACATATATTTGAAATAGAGATAAAAATAAAACAATTGGCTATACATGTAGTTGAAATAGAGAATAAAAATACAACAATTGGCTTTACACACTATATAAAACAGGCACAGAACAATAAAAAACCTGTGATAAACCATACTTGGCACTAATTACTAAGTTTCCTAATAAATTATTAGGACCCATGGATGAGGTGCCTCCCTAAACAAACAAACAAACAAACAAGCAAATAAAACACATTGATAATCAGAGACTTCTCAAAAGAAAATATTCTGCAATTACTTAGTAACCTGCATAATTTCCATTGCATCCCTACCCCAACTGACCCTGTAAATAGAACTTAAGTATTTTCTTTGAAAGGGTAATGCCTCTACTGAAAATGGACATGTATCCAGCTAGACTAGCCCGGTAAACAAATGTAAAATAAATAAATAATAATAAATACTTAAGACAGGGAGTATATGACAAGTAGGCACTCAAGCATGCTAGTAAAGGACTTAAAACAACAGTCAGAAAACAAAAAGCTCATTATGAAATCAAAATGGTCTTCAATACCAAAAGTAATTATAAATTATTATTTATCTATATTAACAAGTAAAAATACAGCATCCATCATTGCTCAGAATTGATTTACAATGATACAGCTCATTCTATTCACAAAGGAATAGCTGATTTCCCAACCAACAAACTTGGTGTGAACTTTACCTCACTCACCATCATGGTTGTCCCCCTGATTTTTCAGTCCTTGCCCCCTCCCCCAAGTCACTATGGAATAAGTCTTGACATTCCTTTCTAAACAAAAGGCACCTCATCCATGTTTCCTAATAATTTATTAGGAAACTTAGTAATTAGTGCCAAGTATGGTTTATCACAGGTTTTTTATTGAAATGTTGGCACTTGTAATGCCGAGTGCTGAAGAGCTGAAAAAAAGTCTGAAAACACAGGAGAAGAGCAAATCTTGAAAAATCACTCTTCTCCTTCAAATTCTTTTTGCAGGAGGGCAAGCCCCACCTGCACCCTCCATACTCCCCAAATTTATATAGACCAACTCTGAGAAAAGGGAATATTCCAAGAAATGGCATCTTGGACTTAGTGTGTGTAATATTCCGTCTCTGCATTTTGGGACTCACTCTAGCGGGTCCTGACATTTCAAATGTTACCTTTACTCACAACATCTATTAAACCTCTTTAACAAGACTCTTTCAAGCAAAATCCCTGAAGCCTGGAGAATAGCTATCATGATGCATCTATGAAAGGAAGGTTCAGCCACATACCCTGGAAATTATAGATCTATTAATTTTACCAGCCTTATTTGTAAAGCCATAGAGCTTCTCATTTTTGGCCTCATAAATTTAGACATTGTTACTCTCTTACTCCTGGAACCACATCAGTTTGGTTGCTTTCTCAAAAAGACCTCATGCCTTCATTACTTTGTAGACTTCTTTGAAAGGGTAATGCCAGATGTTAATGGTGATTAAGTGGTACACTTGGCATACTTGGACGTGACCAAGGCATTTGATAATGTGACAAAGACATTTGATAATATTCCCCTATGAGGACATCACTGACAAACTGGTGGGCCTAGAAATCAATCCTTAGGTAGTAAGGTGGATAGTAAATTGGTTGCATCACCTGATGGTGATTAATGCACTGTTCCATTTGTAATTTCTACAACTATGAAACTAAATCATCATTTGACTATTTAGTAATACCTGCATGCAAACCTGGCTTGCAACAAACCAGAGTGCAACTGTTGCCTTAAACTGGAAACTCAGGCTCCACATGAACTTGAAATGGAATTGGAAGTGGAAGTCTAAAGAAGTGCAGTAGCAATCAGTATGACAGCATTATTGATGCTCACAAAAAAGCAATAAACCTGCAATGTCAGTTGCCAGAGAACTGTGTTATGATGAAAGTTCAGTGTTCACTCCTTCCAGTATCCAATTCATACTTGTCGCTCGTCTTGTTTCCCATTAAAGATGAACAGATGGGGTAGTTTGTTACATGCTTTATTACACAGAAACACATCAGGATGGATAGCAGCATTACAAAATATAAACAAACTGATTGATAGACTACACAGACATACATGCTTACATGTGGCTCACAGATACTTCTGTGGCTCTACTCGACAGGGGCACAGGAGAATAACTTTCTTTGGTGGTGTAAGCCAGGGAACCTTGTTGGCTAGGCTTACTAAGGCCCTTGGGCCGGTAGCCTAGTACCTACCTATGAACCTATGAACATATCAACAGCTTACTACAAAATGGCAGTCAGACTCACACATGCTCAGTATTTATACACTTGTGCAAGCCCCTAGAAAGCTTCTTAAAGGTATACATGCATATTGCTCCACAATACTGATCTTCTGTATTATTTGCATAAATTTCACCCCAGCTAATGAAGCAATGTGTTGTTGTATATGTACAAGCCAACACAAAAACAGACAATATCTCTTCATAATAAACGAAAAGAAAATTAAGCATAACTGGTAAGTTAATTGGAGAAGAACCCACACAATAAAGATACAACCCTGAATTGTATTAAAAGTTTTTATAAGTCAAGCTGCTATGGTTGCATTTGTCAGAGGTCCTTTACCAGTATTTTTGTAATTCATTATTTTAATAGCTATGTTTAAAAAAGAACAGCTTAGGAAATTTAGAGCTTTGATAAGACAACCAATAAGAAGCAGTTTTGGTTGGTAGTGTAGCATAACAATGCAATTTATTTCTAACCTTAAAAAGTAAGTTTGTCAGATGAATTATTATTTAATATTAAAATAGAGAAATTATATATTTCTGTTATCTAAGCTATTTGACTTAAACTTAAACACAAAACTAACGATTTACATTTTATAACTACAGGACAACACTTGTAGGTGTGTCAAACAAAGATATTAGCATGTTTACATAGATTATAAGAAACTCATCATTTGGAATGCTGGCCTAAATAAACATTTTTGTTAAACATATACTACATATCATCTCCTCATGCCTCATTGTTAACACATGCAGAGTTGTAACATACATGGTATAGGTGACTCCATGACTCATTGATGTACCACTGACAAGGCAAAGCAAAGACAGGTTAACAGCCTGCTGACTGAGGTGCTAGAATTTCCCAAATCATTAGGGTAGTCAAGTCCCTTCACTCTAAGTATGAATATGACAATGCCATTGTTCACATGTGTGTGTGAATGATTTGAGGTGCATCCCCTTAGATTATATGAAGAGAGACATGATGGAACTCTCTGAGTATGTCTCTAAGGCTGAAAGGAAATTAATTTTGAGCAGTATCCTACCATCACAGAGAATTATGCTACAATCTAAGCTAAATATAATTGACTTTAATAATTGACTTAGTTATTGGTGTCATTCTGAGGGTACAATGAGTGTCAGCCTGGAGTAAAGTGGAAGACAGTCCCACTTGTTTTCCTAGGGATGGCCTGAACTTATCTTCACAGGGCTTTCACATACTTCCTAAGACATTCTCTACTGCCATAATGCCTTTTTTAGACAATGTCAGTCTACTCGGGCACCCTCTTAGTAAATCCAAATTTAAGTTTGGCAAATATCAATGTAGTTCTGCTCATCACTAGGAGCGTAAATAAAATGTCATCCCTTGAGGCCTTCCTGACTCTAGAAAATATGGATATTTGTGTTGTTGCTGAGACATGGTTATAGTGCAATGACAATACTCCCTCCTTACCATGTCTTCCTGCCTACCCCTCATTTAGACCCATGAGTGTAAATAACAATAATGTGACTGGTAGCATAGTTGTCTTTATCTGAAATTCTATAACTTTTAGACTAAATCTAGCAGGACAATGACCTTGCACTCCTTTACATCCTAGTGTTTGTAAACAAGACCTCATATCACATCCTGGACAACATCCTAGTATTCGTGAACAAGACCTCACATCACATCCTGGACAACTACAAAACCCTATCCATGATAACTATAAATCATAGAGCATATCTTAATAAACTAGTGACCCTCTTCACTGACCCAAACTCCATCATTCTAAGGGACTTTAACTACCCCTCTACTAACTGGGGCACCTAGACCTCAAGAAACAAATATACACAATTTTTCCTCGACTTCATTATTGCAAACTCCCTCAAACAAATAATACCTCCTCCCACCTAGTGGCACCAATGTAGTCAGTCATGTCTTCACCAACAAAAACAGTCTGCTCCCTGGCCATTTTCAGTCCCTCACTGGTCAGATCAAATCATCACACTGTAATATTCAGTTTATGGTCCCACAACAGATCACCATTCAAGTCGACTATCTTTAGACACTTCTCCAAGGCCAATATCCGCACACTAGTTGCTGACTTGTGGTGATTCAACAGTCCAGTATCCCTTGATGATCCCATAGCAGGTACAGTCATGCACAGTGAATGTTTATACTCCTGTCACCAGACTTACCTACAGACTTCTGTTCCTATTTTCCACAAATAAAATGCCAAGTTTAAAAACAAGCACCACTGGTAGAACTCATCTACAAATAAACTTTACGACAAAACAAAACAAAAAACACAGTCCTGAAGAAAAGAACAAAGTCCAGAGTGCTAAAATCAAATTTAAAATGGATGAATACAGAACAAAACAGCAATATCAAATCCTTCAAAGCTAATTATGAACTAACAAATTGTTACAATTACAATGTATTGAATTATATACAAAACATCAAAAAAAGTAACCAGCATTGCACCAAGCTCATCTTTAGTGGCATCGCCCACTCAAATCCTAAGGATATTGTCAACCTTCTAGCAAATAAAATTAGGTCTAATATCTCCCCCCCCCCATTGACTCCAAATTTCCCAGTACAAAGCATAAAGTTCATATCCCTATAAATCTCATCAGAACAGATGTTAAAAGTACTTTTCGATATAACACACCAGCTACATGGGTTAAGGCAGCATATCCAGGTGTTTTCTGGTCAGCATAAAACACCTACTACTGGATCTCCTCCTTAAATTGTTCAGCATCAGACATTCCACTAGATCAGAACCCTGGAAAACAATTGCACTAGTGACCATCCACAAGGGAGACCCCACCATTAACCTGGCAACTATGGACCTATCAGTCTCACCAGCATCATTTGTGAGATGAATGTCATTATTGACCACATTAACAATGACATAGGGAGCCTATAGTCCCTAATACCAAACCATGTAAAATGCAGAGTATATATATTACATGTAGTTGACTTATGTGAAACAGTTATACAAGCACTAGATGAGGGTAACTCTGTGCACAAAGCTTAACTTGATTTAGCTAAGGCATTTGACTCTATATCCTACTCTAGTATCACTGACAAATTTGTCAAACTTAATATAAATCTCTGTGTAACCTTTTGGATTGCCAACTGGCTTACTGACAGAATCCACTCTATTAGAGTTGGTTGCACACCATCCTCCAACAGACTTGTGTGGTGTACCCCAGGGATCTCTTCTGGGACCATTTCTATTTGGTATTTACTTCTCTGACATAAAAATACATAAATGGCCTTTGGCTGACAAAGTTTGTGGATGACTGCAAGCTTGGAGCCATCATCAGCTTCAGTGAGGGTGCTCCTATCTTCCAAGAGAGCCTAACATGGACAAACTTGAGGTGTCAGTATCCATTCTAAAGGTGAAAGACAAAAAATATAGCATCATACAGTTTGTGAAGCAGGAACTCTCACACATTTGCCACGTAAATGGCACACTATAAAATAGGTGCTATTATTACAGATCTAGGCATCTTCTGGTATAATTAACTCAACTTTGACCACCATGTATCCACTGTCATATGAAATTTCCAGTTACCTTTTATCTCACCAAAATAATTACTAGAAGCTTCTCAGCTTGGTTCAAAGATGCCATCATTAACCTCTACTTGTTTTTGTTCAGGCCCGTATTAGAATACTGTCCACTGTTCAACTTGTTCCTCTCCAAGCACCTAACTCAACTTGAGGGAATGCAGAGGTTGCTCACCAAAAAAGTCTTCAGCATGAGTTACCTAAGTTACTCTGATGGTCTAAAAGTCCTGTCCACCTTCCACATAGTCTTATGTGGTAATCTACGTTTTATCTGCAAAGTTGAAAATTACCCCACCTACCTGACCTACTGCATTTTCACAAGATAGGTAGTAATACAAATACAAGACCAAAGGACCCAGAGCTATACCACAACACCAACAAGACTTGCTGACATGACAGATATCTCTCTTAAAGAATTTGCCACCCTGGCACAAACCCATGCTTTTCATGAAGAAAATCACTTCTTTCACTATCCCCATTTCTAACTTACATGAATGGATGGGAAACTGCAATTTTGCCACAGGCCTGGTCCCCTGTTCCATATGGGCAAGGTATAACAGTGGGACTGCAGTGGCAATACTTTAAATAGCTTAACTGGTCTATTGTCTAGTAGTTACCTATGAACTTAGAAACCAATGAAAACTTATCTGAGGAAACTGTTGCAATCAAAGGGAGAGACTGAAAAGGACCTCCTTATTTTGAAGCATATTAAAACAATAATAAAGTAAGAATATCATGTAAAAAGTATAACAATTGTATAGTAAGTATTACGGCAATGAGCTGTTGATGAGTTACTTCCTGTGATGTAGGTTTTGATTCCCTCAACCTTCATTTGCCTACTGTATGACCTTGGGCAAGTCACTTAACCAGACAACACTGGCAGGAAACTGGAAATTTGGGCTAGGCTCCTCGGTTGTCTCTCTGACTGCATTTCTAGATATTCACAGTCAGCATGTGAACCACTATGCTGAAAGAACTGGACACTGTGAACCCATGTTGCCACATAAAATTATCCTTTCTCCAGGTACTATCCCATAACCTCTCCTCAGAATGTCTAGGTCATTGTTGCATATACAATATAAGCAACTGTTGTTGGAAAGTAGTTTTTCGTTCATAAGAATTCACAGCATGTTTCACAAAACACCAATTCACAATGTTTAGCTAACAATACTAATGCTTCTGGTGTTGTGTTGGCACATATCATTACAAGGCTACATTAAGTAAAAATCAATGTACTCATCAAGTCACAGCTGGGTCATACTCTTCAACATTCAGCATGGTACTTGAAGTTTCTGCTACTTACTGAGTAATTGTATGCAATGTGAATTACATAGCTAGGGGAGTACTTATGAAGCACAATCCCAGACTTGTTTTAACCCATATGTTATGCCCCACCACTGGCCCAGTCATCAAGGAAACTCAATCTTCACCACTAGCAACAGTGGGGGACATACAAACTGGGGGGATGACAAGTACTCACACAGTAAAGTGCAGTTTCCCTTAAGAGCACATAGAGATCACAGTCAGTCTGGGGCTGGTTTCTCTCTCTTTCTCCAGATCCCCAATATGACTCCCCACTGGCACAGCTATAGAGTTGAGATCTCAGCTGAGTGGCCAAGCCACGACCTCCAGCACCTGCTCTGTCCAACCAGTGTTTCATGTCTCTGCCCAAGTAGCTGACACATACATTCTTTGAGATTTGAATTATACATAAACACACACACACACACACACACACACACACACACACACACACACACACACACACACACACACACACACACACACACACACAACTGGGAAAGGCTGGCACAGGTTCACTAGCTATGCCCCCTTCTGCCCAGACTATAAGGTAGTTATTACTGCCACCAGCCAACAATTTATCAGCTACTTTAAGGCTCTTAACAAAGGGTGTCCAATCTTACTGTGTAATGTTACTATTAATCCAAATGGTAGTTTGACCAAGAGCAAGGCTATTAGGAGTGGCCCACACAGTGTCACCAAATAAATATGCTAATACTCTCAGAGCTTGAATAAATCTCACAAATATCAGCCACAATGAAAGGTTTAATATATATTTAATAACAAATAATAAAAAACCAAGAAAATACTCAGTAAATAATCATGGTTACATCAGAGTTCAATATCACAAGAAATGCTTAAAACAACATTGCAGGACAGTCTCAAATAAATAAAGAAAACATCTAAGCTATATTTATTTATTTATTTATTTACTTATTTATTTATTTACATTTGTTTACACGGAAAATCCAACTGGACACAGGTCCTTTTTCAGTGGGAGGCCTGGGGAGAAAAGCTCCACAGAACAATAAATGAGCAGCAGAGTACACGAAGAATAATTGAATATACATACAATAGCAAATAATACATACTGCAGCAAACATTGGCTATATATACAATATGAAACATAGTAAAAAACAGATATATCAATATCTAGCTAAAGGCTAGGAATAAAGATAGGATGTATATACAGATAGCACTAAGCTCAAACAGATACTGTTCTAAACTGATATACCTAAATCATATATACAAATATTGCACTAAACACAAGCAGATATAAGCAGAAGCTACACACAAAGGTGGAACAAGCAAGAAGGGCTACTGGGATGGAAGGGGAAGATACAGGAGTAAGAGAGGAGAATGAGTGAGTAGTATATGTGGTAGTGAGAGGAAGCTAGGTGTAAGTCAGTTGGATATGTATTTGGAGTTGAGATGAAGTGAGGTAGTTAAGCATGTTATAACAGGTCAGGGAGATTGGAAAGGGGAGGGTAAAGGGTGAGCCAGAGACTGCAGAGGAAGGAATGGAATGATTAGATGGTGTGAGGCATGGTGGCTAGAGGAGGGGAGGTAAAAGGAGGATTACTAGTCAGGATTGGTGCATGGGCATAACAATAGACTTTTTAAGTGAGTTTTTAGTGCAGTCTGGAAGTGATTGCAAGAAGGTAGTGTGGTTATAGAGTGGGGGGAGATTGTTCCATAATCTGGATATGACGCAGGAGAATAGTGCATCTCCTGTTGAGTTCTTTGGTTTGGTCACTATACTTCACTATATTCCTGTCTGTGTCTAAGAGAAATTACTGCACCCTAGTTAAGTTACTTACAGAACAACAAGCAAGCAGATGTGGTGAGTGGATGATCTTGTCAGGTCAAAGGCAAAAAACAAAATGCGCAGTCTCTCTCTCTCAGAGAGTTCTTAAATTAATATTTCAGATATTACTGCTGAGGTAGCTGGCAGCATGACATCACTTCTTGTCATCTGGCTATCAGTTTCCAGGATCACAACTATTGATGTTAGCATCCACCTACAAAAACACATAGACCTTACATCTTTTAGCTAATGGTGGAAGTTGTAAAATAATTTACATTCCTCCACGTTTAAAGATAATACAAAAAAAAACTTCTAGTTCTAGACATTATGTCTCCTGTTGCACTTGAAACTGAAAGATAACATCTCTTTTATTAAGTGGTTATAAAATAATTTAATTTCAACTATTTTTTCTGAAGTTTTGCAAGTTAAACTTCTATGTGCCAGTTCCCACTGTTAAAACACATTTACAGAATTACAATAAATTATATACATTTCTGTTCTTTTCCAGTAGGGTACACTGTGGATACATCTTTATACTGAGTACTCTACAACATATCTCTTCAGCACACGTCTGTACAAATCATCTTATATGACATACAGTTCTAATAAATTTGTAACACAAGCATATGAATCATGTTGATAGTCACAAATGACACATAACCATTTACTAAAATTCCAGAAAGCTGTGCTGGCAGTATCTCCCTCTGTCACATTTCTATATAAATCATATTAATATTCACAAATGACATATAATTATTTACAAAATTCCTGACAGCTAGGCTGACAATATTTCCTTTTGTGACATCCCCCCCCCAATACTCAAGCTAATTTTTCAAGTGACCCTTGAGAAACACTGCTTGAGTGGGTTCAGCCTATCTGGGAATACCTTACCCCATTCCCTGTCTTGACAGCCCATCTGTGTTGGCATTACTAACCCCAGTATAGTGCTGCACTGTCCTATTATATGCCTGCAACCCTAAGCTCCACCATAGTAATTTGCGATTTGGCTGGCTGGCTTCCTGTAGCCATTGATCCCCCTCAGACCCCTCCTACCTTGTACTGCAAATACTTAGCACCAGGGCCTCCCTATCATGGTAAGGTTTCATCATGTTAACATGATACAGTTTGTGCCCCTGACTCCTGCCTAGCAGGTTTACCGTGTAATTAACATCACTGATCTTCCTTACCACTTTGAAGGGTCCTTCCCAAGCTGCCTGCAGCTTGTTGTGTCAGACAGGAATGAGAACCATTACCTGCTGCCCCACAGCATACTCTCTAGCTCAAGAATTCCTGTCATACCAGACCTTTTTCTGCTGTTGGGCTTCTGCCAGGTTCTCCTGGGTCAAGCCCATGAGCTCCCTGAGCCTTGTCCTGAGGTTTAGGACATATGCCACAACAGACTCCTTGTGGGATTCACACTCACCCTCCCACTCGTCTCAAATCAAATATAGAGGTTCCCTCACCCTGTGCCCATACAGCAACTCAAAGGGTGAAAAACCTGTGGATTCCTGGAGCACCTCTCTGTAAGTAAACAACAGATGGGGCAAATATTTGTCCTACTCCCTCTTAAACTGTTCTGCAAAAACCCGTAGCATGGTCTTCAGTGTAGAGTTTAACCTCTCAACCAGATCATTACTCTGAAGATTGTAGGGGTGTTCTTTAGGTGCTTCATCCCACAGTACTTCCACAGACCAGTGACATGAAATTGGCACCTCTGTCAGTCAGTATTTCTTTTGGCAAACCTACCCTGCTGAAAATCTCTAACAAACCATTTGCCACCTTTTCTGCCTCAATGGAGGATATGCCACTGCTTCAGGGTATCTGGTAGCATAATCTACTACCACTAGGATATACTTTTTCCCTGTGGAACTTGGGTACTCAGAGGCCCCACAATATCCATAGCTACCCTCTGAAATGGCTCCTCAATCACAGGCAAAGGCATCAAAAGAGATTTGACCTTGTCCCCTGCCTTACCTACTTTTTGGCACTGCTCACAGGTCCTGCAGTACCTTGTTACATCTCTGGAAATCCCGAGCCAATAAAAGTTCTTCATAATATGTCTCTTTGTATGCTTTATGTCCATGTGACCTGCAAAGGGAATGCCATGGGTTATGACTAGAAGTGCCAGATGGTAGGATCTGGCACTACCAACTGCTATATTCTCTCACCCTCTAGCCCTCCCTCAGGGGTGCGCTCTTTATATAGTAACCCTTTGTCCCGGTATACAGATTCTCCTTTTCCTTGACAATCAGGTGCCTCACTGGCTACCTCCCTCAGGCCTTGTAATGTAGGGTCTGAAAGCTGAGCCTGTCTCAACTCTCTCCAGGTAACCCTTTCCAGCTCCCCTTCACAGGAAGTCTGCCATCCTCTGACAGCAGTGCCTCACTGTCAGCCTGGGTACTAATACTCATCTCTGTCCTTGCAGTCACTCTGTCCAAGGGAGCATCGGTACTGAAAAGCAGCTGTGGCTCACCTTCAGTCTCACTGTTACAGGGTAGCACCCTCCCTGAAGTAATCACCACACCAGTCCTGGCTTCAAGTCTGCAGTTTGTCTGGGTCCTCCCAGGCTACCAGACCCACATGCTTGTCTCCAAGTCATACTGCATGTCACTGTATGCACACAAGGTACTGCATTATCAAAATCATTCTCTATCAGGACATCTGCAGGGATATCCTCAAACACACCTATTTGCTGGCTTCCTTTTCCACAATCCCAGTCAAGATGAACCCTAGCCAGAGGTATTTGGAATGGGATTCCTCCTAAAGCTCTGACTGGAGTAGACTGCCCAAGCAAGTAGTGCTCCTCTTTAACCACTGCAGGCTTCACAATGGTTAGGTCAGAGGCTATGTCTCTCTTAGCAGTAGCCTGTTTCCCATTTACTAAGATAGGATATAACCTCTTGTGTTAGTTTAGTACCCTGGTTGTCTCCAGACAACTCACTGCTGGAATTCTGTCATTCTCACTTACTGGCTATCCTAATTTTTGTTCCCCACCTTGTCTCCGTGGACATCTATACGCTACATGGCCCCACTGGTTCCATTTGAAACATTTAACCTTTGGTCCTGGATGTGTACCTGAACTAGTGGCTTCCCCTGCTACTAGCAGACTCTGTTGGGGTGGTCTAGGCTACTCACCATGGATTCCCTTAGACCCATGAGCAGCATTGCGTATCCCTTTCCTGTGTAGTAATGCACTGCTTGCTAGGTATAGGTCTCCCTTTTTCCCCAACTCATCTGTGGTATTGCATTATTTGCCAACCAGATTTTCATGCCCTCATGCAAAGTGCTAATGGCTTGATCCCACACCAAAAGGTCTGCCAGCCATTCAAAAGTGGTGACCTGACAGCCACTCACCCACCTATGAAAATAAGTGCTTAGTTCAGCAATATATTCACACACACTTTCATCTGCCTTGCGTCTATGCTCATGAAACTTTTCCCCAATAAGCTTCAGGTGTTAACTTAAAACACTCTAAAAGACAATTTGTAACAGTATTATAATTTAAGCAATCAGTATCATAAATTTAGAAATAGCAGTTACAACTTTACCATGGAGTAAGGGTGTCAGGAACTGCACCCAGAGCCCTTGGTCAACATTATACTGTTGACATATCCTTTCAAACAAATGCATGATACTATCAGAATTATCCCCTCTGTAAATTGTGGAAGAAATGTACTGACCTTTGCTGCTTCTGGGGTTTGGTTACCCCCTTCCCCATTACCTACATGACCCTGGCAAAGAATCTGCATCTCCTTCTCATGTTGCCTATGCCTCTCATTCTCCTCAGCTTCCAGACATCACAGTTTCTCATTTTCCTCAGTCTCCAGCCATCTCAGTTTCACATTTTCCTCAGCCTCCAAATGTCTCAGTCTCTCTGCTGCTTCTATTTCCAAATGTTTGACCTCCAGTTCAAGTCTCTTTTACTCCAGATGGATTTTTAAGTCCTCTGTGGAAAGGTTGAACTATCCATTTTCTGAGAGTTGTACATCTCCAAGGCCAGTCTGGCTGTCCTACTGATTGTTGGTCTGTCATGCAGCTGTGTCCAAGGCTGCAATCATTTCTGCTTTAGTCAGGTTGGCATGCACCAGTCATTTGGCATGGCACATCTCAGCCAACTGTCTCCTTGTCAGCTTGCCATACTCTTCCACTGTCATCCTTGCCTGCTCTCCCTGACTAACTAAGCTAACAAAAAATAAATAAAACTATTGTGATATGAAACTCTGAATGTTCACGGTGTGGCTGATTGAGAGTACAAACACATTCCTTAGTGATCACTGTTTACAGGCTATGGGAATTCAATATCCTCACCACAGAACCCAATATGTAGATATCCTACCACTGCCAAACAATTAATATGTGACGCTCCACCACTGGCCCAGTAATCAAGGTGCCTCAATTCTCACCACTAGCAACAGTGGGGAACATACACACTGGGAGGATGACATGTATACTCTCAGTAAAGTGCAATTTCCCTTAAGAGCATATAAAGATCACAGTCAGTCTAGGGCTGGTTTCTCCCTCTTTCTTCAGATCCCCAAATAAGACTCCCTACTGGCACATCTATAGAGTTGAGATCTCAGCTGAGTGGCCAAGCCAAGGCCTCCATTACCCTCTCTGTCCAACCAGTGCTTCGTGTCCCTGCCTAAGTAACTGACACACACACTCTTTGAGATTTGATTTATACATAAACATACACGCGGGTGCACACTCATGCTCATGCGCACACACACACACACACACACACACACACACACACACACACACACACACACACACACACACACACACACACACACACACACACACACACACACACACACACCTGAGAAAGGGTGGCACAGGTTCGCTAGCTATGCCCCCTTTTGCCCAGACTATAAGGTAGTTATTACTGCCACCAGCCAACTGTCTATCAGCTACTTTAAGGCCCTTAACAAAGGATGTCCAATCTTACTGTGTAATGTTACTATTAATCCAAATGGTAGTTTGACCAAGAGCAAGGCTATTAGGAGTGGCCCACACAGTGTCACCAAATAAATATGCAAATACTCTCAGAGCTTAAATATGTCTCACAAATATCAGCCAAAATGAAAGGTTGAAATATATTTAATAATAAATAATAAAAGAACAAGAAAATGCTCAGTAAATAATCACGGTTACATCAGAGTTCAAAATCACAGGAAATATTTAAAACAACATTACCGGACAGTCTCAAATAAATAAAGAAAACATCTAAGCTACACTTCACTATCTTAGTGTCTAAGAGAAATTACTGTACCCTAGTTAGCTCACTTTCAGAACAACAAGCAGACAGATGAAATGAGTGGATGTTCTTGTCAGGTCAAAAACAAAACACAAAATGCGCAGTCTCTCTCTCTCTCAGAGAGTTCTTAAATTAATATATTAAATATTACTGCTGGGGTAGCTGGCAGCATGACATCCCTTCTTGTCACCTGACTATCAGTTTCCAAGCTCGCAACCATTGATTTTAGCATCTACCTGCAAAAACACATAGACCTTAGATCTTTTGGCAAATGGTGGAAGTCGTAAAATAATTTACATTCCTCCACATTTAAAGACAATACAAAAAAAATTCTAGTTCTAGACATTATGTTTCCTGTTGCTGAAACTGAAAGATAACATCTCTTTTATTACGTGGTTGTAAAACAATTTAACTTCACCTATTTTTTTCTGAAGTTTTGCAAGTTAACCTTCTATGTGCCAGTTCCCACTGTTAAAACATACACATTTGCACAGTTACAATAGTTTATATACATTTCTGTTCTTTTCCAGTAGGGTACACTGCAGATGCATCTTTAAGCTGAGTACTCTACAACATATCTCTTCAGCACCCATGTCTGTACAGACCATCTTATATGACACACAGTTCTAATACTTTTATAACACAAGCATATGAATCATGTTGATATTCACAAATAACACAACCATTTACAAAATTCCAGACAGCTGTGCTGGTAGTATCTCCCTCTGTCACACTTCTACAGAAATCATACTAATATTCACAAGTGACAAATAATTATTTACAAAATTCCAGATAGCTAGGCTGACAATATTTCCTTTTGTGACACCATGAATTACTGTGAATGTCACTAAAATGTTATGCACCTCATCACAAATGGACTTGCATTGCTCTTTTTTTTTTCACAAATGTATTAGCCAAGTAAGACGGTTGAACACAACTGCACCTTTTCAGAGGGTGACCTGGGAGAAGTATCTGGTTAAATGACTTTCTGAAAATCACATAGTAGGAAAATGGAGGAAGGAATCAAACACTGTACCCTGGGGTACAGGAAGCAACTCATTAACAGCTCAGAGCCTGAATCATCTGCACTAAGTGCTAGACTGCTGAACAATAATACAGTATTTTCCCACATTCACAATGCTACAGTCCATTAGCATTTGCATGATGCAGTCTGGCATGCTGTATGGTACTGCTGCTTTATACAGAATTCTCACATAATCTGGGGCAAAGTGTCAGAATGGTTCTCTCATAACCCTGGTGTCACCTGCTGTACAATCACGGGTCATGGCTGCACTATTTTGCAGATACATGTGATCCGCTAATGTTACACATCTGCTCAGTTAGTGAAACCTATTACTATCAGCTAGTGTTCACTGTGTCTCACCTTGGGTTTCATTTCTAAGGAAGTTTAATGGAAAAGCGAGCCATGTACCCAAGTGACTTGAGAGGGAAGCCTTCCACCTCATTCACCTATTTTATCCTAAATATCATCAGCTATCTGTGGAAGATGTATGACAGAGGGAGTGCAGCCATGGTGTCTGTAGGTGTGGGTGGAGGGCAGGACTTTGGCTGAGTTGCACATGGAGGCATGGACAATTACACTGAAAGCCGATTGCATGTTTTTCACATGGATGTGTAAATGTGGTCAGGGTATAACAAAAAACTCTGATGGATGTCTGGATGATGATCTTGCAATCAGCACTTGCCCCGCAGAAGTGAATGTGCTGGAGACATCTCTCACCCAGCAGGAAGCGAATAGACCATATATCTCATAGGGACTGATGGTTGGAAAGTGACAAGAAACAAAAAATGAACTATGTGGATCTGATAAATGCTTTTTCTGCATGAGTTCATAACAGATGTCAGTGTTTACAAACTAAATTTTACTTAACTTTACTGCACTTGGGTATCTTTAATTAGTGGACTGTTACATTGTCATATTGGGGACTTTGCCACACAAGTGGCTGCCACAGTTGAAGAACTTCAAATAAGTGGCTATTCATAATTTTATACATTTTCATTGCATGTAACTTTTCAGGGTATATATTCCTGTTTTGCACTTGTATTGGGATTGGACATCTGCAATGGTCATGACCATACATATTACTGCTCCATTCTTTTTAGCTCACTCCTATCAGGATTACAGGATTATGTTTGGTTGCTTAGAGTTATGTGTACTATTGATTTGCAGCTGAGTACCACTGTATGCACTGAGTAATGTAGCTGTACACCTGCTGCACACCTTTTCCTAGGTATATGACATGTAACAGTGGGTGTCATCACACAACAACTATTTGTTTTTTCAAAAGACCACTGAGTGTGACCACAGAGATGTGGCTACAGTCCACTGATCATAGTATTATTCATACTCATATTTTCTTTTCAAACAAGACCTAATGGAGGGGAGGAAAAAAGGGTTGTACAAAAATGCCAGCATCTGCATCACCCCTACAACTTATAGTTACTATCTCCAAAATTGTACTACAGTGGGAAAATGGCAAATTCCCAGTCCCCAGTATACCATGATCTTGCACAACCAAATACCTGCAAAGTTTGAGAACTCAATTTTCAAATTATTTTGACAATAATGCAAACACTTGAAATTTTGATAGTCTGAGCATTTAACATATATAAAATATAATACATGCATATATGCACACAAACACACACACACACACACACACACACACATATATATATATATATATATATATATATAGATACGTGTGTGTGTGTGTGTGTGTGTGTGTGTGTGTGTGTGTGTGTGTGTGTGTGTGTATGTGTGTGCATGGGTGCGTGCATGGGTACATGTGTGTGTGTGTGTGTGTGTGTGTGTGTGTGTGTGTGTTTATACTAAGCAGCATAAGGATGTGAGGCACAGCATCTCACACAGGGGAACTGCAGGGCAAAGAGCAAAAAGTAAACATTGACTGTTACATGGTCAACATTTTTTGCAGGGGAGCAAATTGCAGAGAAAAAAATGTATATTAGTCATCTTCATACCTCTCAACTTTACAGATTTTTGCAGAACGTCCAGATTTTTGCCTCATATTTTTGGTTCATTTCTCATATGATTGTGGTTTTCTAGCAAATCACTGGCAAATCACTCAAGGTTTAAGTCAAAAAATAATGATAGACATTTGAGTTTCAGACTTCATACCCTTCAGAAAATCTGTGCAAATGCAAAACCTGTTGTTCTATCAACTTTCCAAGTTTGTAAGAGCAACATTTAAAAAGTGTCCCTATTTTTGGGCCTTTGTCCCCCCATTATTTATGGATTTGTCCAGATTTCTTACTCTAAGAGGTTGAGAGATATGGTGCATGTAGTCCTGTGCATTACTGCAGTGTGGCAAACTAAGTAGTTAGGTTGTGTATTTGTGGCCCTGGCAAAGAGTGCCAATGCGTGTCCATTAGAGAGTGTAGTTGTTCTGACAAAGGCATCTGTTCACATGGACAGCCATGTGAACCACACCTAATGTATGTCTACTATATCTCTGTTGCAGATGCCACTAACCTACACACATATATGTTCTTAAAGCACAGCAACATGTCGCCTTTGTGGCACATTTTGTAACGTCATGCACATGTAATAGTAATGACTAATCAGTCAGGGGTTTGACCCCTGTACTGTTAGGCATGTGGCAGACGATGCTTAGGGTTAAGTCTCCGAGCCCTTCCCTGGTGTACTTTGCCTGTCCAACCCACACACTCTCTGGTGGATGTGAAGAAGTACACCTGCTCAGCAGCAGCATGTGCATTGTAAGTGATGGACATGGTCAGGTGATGGCCTCTGCACCTGTTGCAGTCCTTCTCTAGCTGAATACATGTGGAACAGCTGTGATGGTGTTCCCATAGCCATTTGCATGATAAATGCAGTACACTATCTAGGGAAAACTGTTGGTATTTGGCCATGACAGTCGCTGTGAGTGGTACCTGGATGTGGTGCTCTGACACGGCATCACAGATGATATCTGGATGTACCTCAAACATTATACACAGTGGGAAATAACCTAAAGACAGGAGGGTAATGTGCCACACATGACTACAGCATGTAAGTGTGGCTATGCTGCATTCAGACTACTGCCTGCTTAACATGTGTGTTGTAATGGCTATTCTGCATGTTTTAATACAGACATGGCAGTACTCTGTTTGTCTGTTTGTGAGGGACCCCCATCTGTAGGGCCATCTGTGAACTGGTCAGTGTGTGCAACCATTTGTTTCCTGAACACACATTTGTGCACAGCAGAAGCATAGTGTGAGGATTGTAGACAGTACATGATGATAGGGATGTGTTACTGCCATCACATCCCTAACTGGACGTGTCACATTAAACAGTGGTATGACAAACACTGTCTGGGGTTCCCAGTGACAAGCCAATAATGGGCAACTGTTCATAGCTGTGGTCACACGTCTACTACATATTGTACAGATGGCATGCAGTATATATGCATGTGTTGTGCTCCCCCTGCAAATGTATGCCATCTGTTGTGTTGGGTTGATGGTGATATCTATGCATACTGTTGTAGGTAATCCTGTATGCTGGTGCCTATCACTAAGCCATATGTAGGTTTAAACTGCAACACCATAGGCTGAATGGGTTGGGAGGTCCCAGCAGAACCTCCTGTCCCACTTCAGCTGACCATGGCACCGGCACTGGCACATCTGGGGCCCAGCCTTGGATATCAGCCTCTGTTGGCTCTGCACCACCTTCTGATGGTACCACCACTGAGGATGGAGCATGTCCCCCCTGGGAGCAGGACCAGAAAGGTACATGTCTGCTGTCATGTGGTCCCAGACGTGTTGCGTTGAGGGCTCACTAAGGGGTTCCGAAGCCAGATACGCAAGCTCAAGGGCAGAGTCACATTTACAGGGTGATGCTACCCCTCCTGGACAGCCCCCAGCACTGCCTCCTTTGCAGCTGTTTAGGTGCAGTGGCGGCTGTCCATGGCTGGGGACCTCCATCCCACTGTTCCCATGGGCTTGTGAATGCCGAACACCCATCCCCCCACATGTGTCATATACCAACCCTGTATGCTGTCATGTCTGTGATCCTACCTTACCTATCCTCCACAGCCATACCTACACTCCTTCCCCTAAATCCGACCCTCACCTATGGAAACATAAGGCCAATTGGCTCCTAGGACAACATCTGCCCTATACGTAGCTGTCCATTTCACACACGTCCCCACTGGACACATGTAACCCTTGTAATATGCATCACAACATACTCCTGTTATCCTCACCTCTGTCCCTCAGTCGCACGATCCTGGTATGCACATCTCTCATAAATGGTCCAGGTACACGTGATGAGGATGACCCCATTGTACACACAACACTACCGGTCCCTCTATGGTTACCTCAGTTACCTTTATCATGATAGTGATGTTGCACACAGCACCTTGCGAGAGTACTGTTCACACATAATGATTGAACAGGTACTGCTGTGTTAATGTACATTACATGCACAGAGTGATGTATATGGTCAATGTACAACTACTTTCGTGTATGACTGACACATGTCCGAGGGAGCCTTGAGATCACATAGAACAACACCACTACATAATACAGGCGTCGCTGGTGTTTCCTGTTTCATTCGTTTGTAATGCTTTTTTGCTACATGGTATGTTCCTGATATATCTCTATATATGTATGTACCTATATGCTGGACATAAACACTCACATATACATCTACATGATGGGATACATTCCTATACTGTTGAATGACTGTGCTGTATGATATGTTTGTGGTACTGTCCATTGTCTGTATATCTGCCATGGCATATTAGTAATACACATCAGCTATGTGTGCAGGGTCCTGGTTCCGAGCCTTGCAGAGGACGTTTATTTGGTTGCAGGGCAGAACAAGGCCATTGGATATGGAGGGAGTAAGGCACATTAAAGCAGTTGGGAGTGGGTGTGTGTGGGTTTGCATGGTGTTAAGCACTGCTGACCTCTGGTTACAGCTTCTTACACTTGGTTAGCCTCTACAATGCTTTACCAGTGCAATACTTGCATACTGGTAGTCAAACAGGCTTACACCAACTCGCTCCCGCACTTGCAAATGCACCGACATTGGTGCTTGCATCTGACACTCACACCCCTGGGTGGGAGCGAGGACCACAATATTACCTTGTGATGCCTATTACTTCGGACTACATGACTACAGTATCGGGAATGGCTGCCCATTAGGTGACGGCATGGCATTCGACTGTATGGAATCGGCGGCATGTCCAGTGAATTAATCATATTTGTGTGTTCCTCATACAATCTGGTCCCATCTGGCTGATACATGGGAACTGAGACTCTTCAATACAGACAAATAATTGGGTTTTGGGAGCCACATCTGTCGGCCGAGTCATGCTACCACATACCTATTATAAGTTTGCCACCTATTCAATTGGCCAACGTGGGACTTTAGGGTTAACACCTGTCCCATTTTGCAAGGGACAGTCCCTCTTTTAGCAGTTGTGTCCTGTGAAAATAATCAAGACATAGCAAATGTTCTGAGATTACTGGAGAAAATTATATCCTAGGTTTCTTTAATAGTTGCATAAAGCAGTTATTTTATATATGAAACCTCTATATGTTATCTGAAGTAGCATAAGCAATTAAAATGTTACTAGAATAAGCTTTTATTCGTGCAAATAAGTAAAATTCTGTACTATGCATGGCTGTAGGTATGTTTTGTCCTGGAAAATCTGACATTTCTACAGAACGTGTCCCACTTTGGGCATTTGAAAAGGTGGCAACCCTATAGGACCTTTACGTAGAGACATCAGATTTTGCAGGGCAAAACATACCCACAGCCAGTACAAAGGAGAGTACTTCACTGTTTTGCCTAAATAAAAGGTTGTTCTTGTAGCATTATAGTTGCTTATACTGTTTCTTATAACATTTAGGTGTTTCAGATACAAAATAATTGTTTTATGCAACTACTACAGACAATATAGGAAATCTTTGTCCTAAATCACAGGACATTTGCCATAATTACAATTATTTTGCAGGACACAACTGGCCAAAGGGGAGTGTCCCTCACAAAGGTGGACAGGTTGTAACCCCAACCCTATTATTCTATCATCTTTATAAGGTAGTCGGCGGGATATGCACTTTCTCTCACTAGCAGACCTCTCATACGAATGGGGAAGAATGAACACTGAATCAGGGACACAGCATAACAACCTCAGGGACACATTTAGAAGCTATTAACCTGACACAATGACAGACCCAGAGCATATGTATTCATACACATTGTCTGAAGTACATGCTGTTTATGACTCTTACATGTTGTCATTATTCATTACATGTATTCCGCCACCTTTCCTCCTAATATCACTAGTTCTAGGAGGGTTTCGTTGGGACAGAGTTAGATTCTGATTCGTAATCACAAACATCCCTGGTAATTGGGGACAGTTCAATGGTATGGTCCCTATGTATTCCCCCAATGATTTACCGACTATCCAGTGGTTGTGCTCTTAAGGTTGGGAGGTATGGCGTCTACTATGCCCACATCGGAATATTACTTACATCCATGGGGTGGTCCTAATATGGCTCTGCCAGCCAAAACCTGCACGCCTCAGCCCATAATCGCATACCCATAGTTCCCCTACCTGCCACTCCTCTACAGCACTCATCCTTACTGTGGACGCAGGTGGGGTATAAACAAAACACTGCCCACTCTCCCCATGTCGGGACACATGTCGTATGTTGTGTCAACCCATGTGTTATCAGGCTTGCACAACCTACTGGTCCGTGTACATCTACAGCCTGGTCGCATCAATCATTACAGGGCTTGGCTCCAATCACTTAATTTTTGGTGTCCCACAAATTACATCGCTGTCCATGTTACAAGTGTAGACCTTGCAGATCTCTCCCACTGGTAGTTTCCTGCCGGTGGTCTGGGAAGCAGTGGTGTATTTACCTTTATTGTGTGTCTGTATGTCTCACCAGCCTAGCTGGGGGGGTGGACTTCCCACCAACATATATATGTCTGCAACCATATATATATAATATATATATATGTGTGTGTGTGTATGTATATATATTTATATATATTTATATATATATATTTATTTATATATATATTTATTTATATATATATATATATATATATATATAAATAAATATATATATATATTTATTTATATATATATATATATATATATATATATATATATATATATATATATATATATATATATATATATATATATATATATCTGTGTGTCTGTAAACCAATACATTCCCTGCTCATGCGCACTTACACATGCGTAATGGTGTTTATATCTACTTCACCAGCATACTAGTGCCTTATTCATTATGACACTGACACTTCACTCCAGTTATCTTGTAATCGGTATTTAGCACGTTATACAGTGGACAGATGTCACAATATGTTCATGTACGGATTACAGATGGAATTGGAATGTGATACAGTGTGATTCGGTATGAGAATGTCTGTTCGTTAGGGGGTTGCTCTAATGAATGCACTATTGCTGTGCTGCTCCATATGCATATATACCCATATACCCATGGCTCCTGGTTCCCCAAACACACCCCAACACCTCCTTAACACTGCTGTCATCCATTCTCCTGTCAGATTCGCAGTGTATCGACACCACTACACACTGGCCACATCCTACTCCTATAGAGCCATCCCATCGGTTTACTCACTCCACATATCCTGCTCCGACCTCCCATACATTTAGTCCACGAACATTGTTGACGTGAGCGACAAAAGGAATACGTTTTGCTATTATTGGGCTGACCCACATGGGACACGCAAGTGTTTATGGCAGGATTAGACTCTAGACTTTATTACATCTTTACTCCCATTAACATGACACTACAATTTATTAATATGTATGATTATGCGGTATCGCACACATTCAACATGGGAGCCTAGTTATGTACGTGTTCAGTATATTTATTTTACAATTAGACCGGTTAAATACTTGTTGTTGCCATACCGGGCAGATCACAGGAAGGATTCCATATGTGGGGAAGCACTGACTTTGGACACTGTACACGCCTCTGCGTTCTAGCAGTTTCGTCCCATCCCTGTTCTGCACAGCCTATTATTCCATCTTCTGTCGATGTTTGTATGTGCACATTCCTGTTATTTATGTCAATAAATGGAATGCATGTGTTACAGAGAATGTATTTCTACATATTGTATGCATATATACCTATTACGAACTAGCTGACCTCCACGGGGAGGTCCAATTAGAACTGGGCCATCCAACCCTGCCCTGGCATGCCTGGATACATAATTTCATACCCATAGCTCCTCCACCCCGCCCGTGTTGAATTTACATGCATAACTTCCATTATCCACTTGTTATCGCAGCCTTGACACACCTTTACACATTGCCCTCTCAGAGCGTTTGGGGCCCTACACATATTTTGTCCCGCCTCGTGTATTCACAGGCTTTCCAGCAATTTTTTTTAACTAAATTAGTCTGAATTCTAGTAAAAATAAGCTGCAAAAAGCCTTGCATAATACACTTGAATGCTATTCCAGCCAAGCAGGTAAACTGTATTTTTGTTAGTTATACAAAGATATAATTCTCACATTTTGCACACCTCCTGCCTCATTGCCTTAATTAATTGTCAAGAGTGCCACCTCTACTCATTTATCTGTCACCAATGATACTTCATAAGGCAGATAGTTCATATGGTAAAGCAGATTCAAGCAGCTTCAAGTATTCCATACTGGTAAATGTGTATCGAGTATTAATCTAGTCCTTAATCTTCTACAGTTACAAAACAGCACACAGCAGCAGCTTATTGCCTAAAATTAGAGTACTAAACAGTGTATCCACATCATGTTACCATATAACTGACCCCAGTTCTTTGTATAATGAGTTCACCAACTGCTAACACTTTGAAATGGTGTTTCACTTTACAGGTGCCTGTACTTTGTGCTTCTTTGCTGACCTCAGGAAAACACAATCTCAGGATGTATAGTGTGAGTAGTGATTAACACTGAAAATTACAGGAACTGTGTGTGATCTCGGCTACATCAAGCAGGTTGAACAGAATTCCATTCTAAAACAATATAAGGTTTAACATCGAAGAAAAATGATTGTGAGTTGCTAAATACAGATCCCTGATTTCTAGGCATTTTTATCAAACTATAAATACATACCCTTCCTTTTCAGTTCTGTTCTTGTCCTTCTGTTTTATATATGGTTAGATGTTGTCTCTGTGGCAGAGGCTGGAGGAAAGGGACTACAACAGCAATACATGGATTTCTTCCACTTCACAGAAATAAAACCAAGGGAAAGCTTTCATGTTTTCTGTCAAGAGACTTGGAAAGAACCAGAAATACAAACTCAAAGTTAAAATGTCCTTCCATAAATCCACCGACAAACTAGCCTATTTTCTAATAATGAACTTAGCTATCTTCCACCAGCAACTTCATGTGTTTGCCCTGGTTCAAGGTATAGTCTAGGCAAAGATCACTTGAAACTATCTGGTCTCCTAAAAGACAAACTATTCCATATTATCCATATATGATATGGGTCATGGCTGTAAAGGGTCCTTGATCCAGTCCAGCTATACGATTAACAAATGTAAAACAATGGCTGCATACATTATTAACATTCCCTATATACCTCTCTTGCACTCCAAAAAATGGAATAAAACAAATATATATAAGGAAAAAAGTCATAGCTAAAAAATAGCTGAATGAATATGAATTCTAAGCAGTGATTGTTATTGTTTTACTCTGAAAGTGTATTTATTCTGTTTCTGTTTAGGTTAATCATGTTGTTTCAAATAATAAATGCAAATAGACATAATGATTGATTAGTCAGCTTAACATGGTTGATGGTTACTGAACAAATTAAAAAAAATTAATAGTAATAAGCAAGAAATAATGCCTGAGAGGGTTGGCACTACAGGGAAATAATAGACCACTCAGGGATGTTGTGAGGCCCAAGTAATAAATGCAGAAAGCTTACCCACTACTAAAAGGTCCATTATTTCTTTGTAACACCCACCCTGGAGGGCATTCTTATGCTTAGATGACGGAGTATCTGTTGTTCTTTTTTATTTGTTTGATAAACATATATTGTTTTTATATTTTTGATATAAAATACCTCTTCCACATAATACTTGAATTTTGGTGTAGGATACATAATTGTTGAGAGGAAGTATTTTGCAATCCGTAATATAAAAGTTATATAAGTATTTAATGAATAGTTTATAACATCTTCTCAATGCGCATGTACATACACATGGACACACATACACACACACACACACACACACACACACACACACACACACACACACACACACACACACACACACACACACACACACACGTGTAGATGCACCTGCATGCACCTCTTACAGCAAGAAATCTGGACTAAGCCACAGATAATGGAACAAAGGCCCAAACACTTTTTAAATATTGCTCTTACAAACTTAGAAAGTTGATAGAATAACAGGTTTTGCATTGGCATGCATTTTCTGAAGGAAATCTGAAAATCAAATGTCTGCCATTATTTTCTGACTTCAGTCCTTAATGATTTATTAGTGATTTGCCAGAAAACTAAAATTTTATGAGAAACAGGCCAAAAGTATGAGTCAAAAATCTGGACATTCTGCGAAAATCTGGACAGTTGAGAGCTACATATGAATGCATGCACAGATACAGAGACATGGGCAGATGCACACATATACACAGAAGCTATGACAGACTCATAGACACAGGTGTGCATGTGCACACACACACACACACACACACACACACACACACACACACACACACACACACACACACACACACACACACACACACACACACACACACAAGATTTTACACATTGCTACCCTTGTTTCTCCTTGAAGGTTTGAATGGTGCTCAGCTACTGTTAAGACAGATAGACAGATTTGAACCACTATAGTAAACTATGCTTGCCCGTCTCAATGACAGATAGTATAGTTCCTGCTGACTGCTGCAGAGCTCACTTCTGTGAGGACTGCTGTCTTACTATGTACTTAATTTTTAGCTATCTTCTATTTGAACTTTTTCCACTCAGGTTCCAGTTTGGAAAACAAAATACTGTCTCGATAAAATGTTTTTATTCATGCAACACAGATTTCATACTATAAGTAGACAATTACACTTTTTCCCAGGTTATCCCTGCACACTAATTTACCCCTTTGAAATATCAACCATTAAACAGGGATTTGCTCTTGTACTAACCTATTTTTTACAATGAATAAATGACCATTTAGAACTTCTGTTTTTCAAGAAAGTACATGCTCTGACTTACTTACAGAAATCAACATACAGATAAATAAATGGATTCTATGGACTTGTATGTTTCCAGTTTTACAAATCACACCATAAAAATAAGGCAACCATGTAACAGTGTACATGGTGCAAAGAAGACCCAGAGTAAAATGGTAAAGCAACATAGGAGCTCTCTTAAATACTAAGATTGGAAAGATTTCTGTAACAGTAAATACAAAGGTCAAACTATAAAATTAGTAACAGACAAACTAGCTAATAAACTCACAATTTGGGAGTAATCAACTTGTAAAAGGCTGCAATTTAAACAAGAGTCACGCACTGATTTAATTACATATTCCTCCCCCTTCTCCTTCCCCAATTCAAGCTGCTGAAGGCAGAAACATCCAAGTCAGACATGTGAATGCTGCCCTCTTGAACTTTCACTTCAGACAGAGAAGAGAAAACTGTTTGGTTCTCTTTATTAAGCACAAACCTGCTATACTGCAAAATATTCTAATGAAACATAAGAAAGACAATATGCTATCATCATCAGTTCTGGATCACAAGTAACAATTGCATATTCAAATTTCTTTTGATAAAATGTAATGTAAAATAAAACAAAACATTGCTTTTTTAAATATCAACAAAAGATAAGAAAATACAATTCATGTAAATGTGGAGGTGAGAAGAAATGAAAACTGTATTTTTCCCAGGTTTTATATAACAAATGATTAGGTGGCTGTGGTGGTGCAGTGGTTACCGTGGCCCCCTTACAGTAAGAGGTTCTCCGGTTTGATTCTTGGCTGGGGTATCCTCTATGTAGAGTCTGCATTTCCTCCCTGCAGTCACATGAGTTTCCTCTGGATGCTCCAGACTCTTTCCACATTCCAAAGACATGCTGTAGGTGGATTTTACACTCTAAATTGGCCATAGGTAAGAGTATGTGGTATGAATGAACTACCATGGTAGGGATAGCCAACTGCTGGTGTAAACCTTGGCTTGAGATGATTGTCACTGCTGAAATGACACCCTGAACCCCATGTGCAAAATGGGAAAAGGATTTATGGATGGATATGTGATACATTTTAAGACAATGCATTACACTTTTTTTCTGCAGATAAAAAAGTTCTGGATGTAAAAACTGAAAGAGCAAAACACTTATATGAACTTTTACATTTTTGAAAGTAGAGTAATTTAACTTTCACCTATTTATAAAATGAAAAATCAGGTAATATTTTTTGTGTCATATAAGTGGCAAATATTATATTATGTCCAAATTAATGCATTGCTTGCTTAAATTTTTTTGTTTTGCTTAGCAATATTCATTTGTATTAGTCATTTCAGGTACAGGTTCATAGGGTCATAAGTGATTATTAGGATAATGACCCCGGGGAGGGGGCTTTTTAAACCTAGCCATGCTTCTCAAATGAAACTGACAAATTTTGATATCCTGGAGTTATTTTAAGAGGTATATGTAGTCTTATAAGTGGTATTGTTTCACATAATCTTATCTTAATGGTGCCAAATATATAACACTGCCAAAATATTTTTTATGGCAACTTGATATGTTAATTTAGATCTTAACACACAAGGGGCATGTCAAACATGTATCAGCCTTCTGGAAAATGATGCGATGTATGTGACATTTATACACCATAGATATAATAAAAGTAGTCTCATTGCTAAGGCATCTTAAATATTTCAAAGGTGTTTATACAAAACCCAAAACATTGCTTGAGAGGTGGGTGCTGAAAAGTTAAGCATCGACTTTTGCAGTTTGGTTAGTTAAGCAGCCATGAAATATATGCAAATATCACACAAGTAAAATTCAACATTTATGGAGTCCACAGCTTGTTGCGTGACTGAAATGTGAAGCATATCATTCTGACCCAACTTTATCTAAGCCATATTTAAAAAACAGTGTAAAACTAAATTACAAAAAACCCTGATTCCATGTCTCAAACAAAATTGCATTATTAATATTATACCATGTGGTACTGTACAGCACAAATGTAGAATGTGTTGTGAGGTAAAAATAGTTGTCTTTTAGCTTCTGAATATTGCATCCCAGAATTCAAATTATGGAGTATTTCAGAAGTGTAAATATTTGAGGGATATTAGTTTGTCATGGTGCAGTGGATATCATTGTGACCGCACAGCAAGAGGTTATCTGCTCCATTCTCAGCTAGACTGCCTGCTGTGTGGAGTCTGCATGTCCTCTCTCCATACCTCTCAACTTCTTAGGGTAAGACATCTGGACAAAGCCAAAAATAATGGGGGGTCAAAGGCCCAAAATTAGGGGACAGAATTTAAATATTGCTCTTATCATCTTAGAAAGTTGGTAGAATCATCGGTTTTCTCTTAGCATGCATTTTCTGAATGATATGAAGTCTGAAATGCAAATGTCTTCCATTATTTAGTGGTTTCAATCCTTTGCAATTTGCCAGAAATCCACAAATTTTATGAGGAAAAGACCATAAATATGAAGCAAAAATCTGGACATTGTTTGAAAATCTGGACATTTGAGAGGTATGCCTCCCTGTACTTGTATGGGTTTCCTCTGGGTGCTCTGGTTTCATCCCACATTCCAAAGACACATAGTATGTGCATTGCACTCTGGTTTCCTCCCACATTGCAAAGACACATAGTATGTGCATTGGACACTTTAAACTGGCCATAGGTGAGTGTGTGGTAGAGAAGAACAGCCACAGCTGGGCTAGCCATGAGACAGTATGAACCTTGGCTCTAAATATCTGAACCAAGAATTAGCCCCTCGACATAGCAAGAGGTCTTTCACTCTGTAACCAGGGTGGGTATGAAGAACATGAACCTAAAGGCTAGTGTTGTATGCCTTGCTTTAATAAAATGCATAAGAAGTAGAGAAGAAATAGATAATTCCAAGGATGACACTGAACCAAGACTAGACTGACCTCCCTACCTAGCCAGTATACATAATGGAGGCTGCTCTGAGGTTTCACTCCTCTGAGGTGGAGCCTAACTCTTGGGACAGTCAGGCTTTATGAGATGACAAGTTGAAGGAGATTGTGTGGGAGCAGAAGATGGTCGGAAGGCTGCAGAAAACTGAACACTTAAGCAGAGAAAAAAATTGACAGGCTTTCAGTGAAATGTTCAGCAACTGACAGCTACAAGACAGGAAGGCTCTGTCAGATGCATAAATACTGATCACACATTTGGTGTTTTTTTTTTCAATTTTTTTTTAACTTCACCTTTTATAATATGTGGAAGCTGCAAAATTGTGAGTAACTGTCATTGCCAAGGTAACTGCACACATTGAATGTAATACTTTATTTGACAGATTTAAGAAATTATTTTCTTTTGTGCACAAAACTAAGCATTATTACCTTTATAGAGTGCTTTAACAATGCACATGCTGTATGTTCTGTTAGTATATTCAATATTACATAAATATTGCATTACACAAACTTGAGGAAACCCCAGTACCATTGTGAATGCAAAGTCATATTTTTTTGCAGTTGTCATAAGTTAAGCAAAATATTCATCATGCTCATTCAGGGTCCATCACAGTGAATTATACCACTGCATTTGTACTTTGGCATACTAAAGGTTGATTTTGTAGACTATGTGGTCAAAAAAAGAAAAGTCAGCCTTGCCTATATCAGAAAACTGGCAATTAATGTTGTCATAAACAGAATGAAGAAATTTCAATTTTAGTGCTTTAATGGTCAAAAACTATTCAGACTATCAAAATAATGGGGATATATTTGTCTAACAAATATGTAGGCTCAGCCTTGACAGTCAGTAGTTTTAAGTACATATTCAATATAATTATTGCAGGGTTTCAGCCCTTAAACTCTGGTATTGATTCTGCACAATACTATCCAAAGACAGTGTTGGCAGAACCAGTGAAGATGGTCCTGCTCTTCAAGAATTAGAGGAGCTACATTGGAACAAAAGCTAAGCAAGGTATTGAACAGGGAAAGTAAAGGACAATTTTATGAGATTGCCACTGGATGTTTCCAAATGTTTTTGCAAATGTTCTGTATGACCTAATTCAGGTATGCTACCCCCAGCTATAGGCACCACATGGAAATGACTACCAGCTTCTTCTGCTGGTACTACCATTGTTAAATATTTAAGCATGCAGGAGATTGGGATGGGTTATCATGATCAGAAAGTCTACCAGCAGGTACATTCCATTGTGAAAATGTGTACCATTGCACTCATCAGTATATTTACCAGAAATACCATCACATGGAGCAACACAATAAGTACTACAGATATGGGAAAAAATTTGTAGAAGTAGTGAACAAATATACAAATATATAAGGCAAGTCGTATGTTTTCTTTATTTTTCTGACTGCATACCATGATGACTTAAGTAGTTTTATTAACTGTAGTTTACTAAGTAACAAACAGTTTGTTAGACAAGTTTCAATTAAATTTCTTGATTCTGATAAACTCTGCACTGGGTTTTTGTATCTGTACTTTTTAAGTAAAACCTGAGTTAAACATCACCTGTTCCAGGTGTCAGTTGTGTAAACTTTGCAATGTGTGAGTGTCATTTTATATAAATTGCAGATACACTCACTTTAAAGCAGTGGGGCACTGGCATTGTAATGTTCAACTTGAGATAACATATACAAAAGGAAAGGTGATAGTATCAAAGTACATGGCACACAGTGCAAAATACATAGTTGATGCGCTTGAAATTATTAACATTAACATATGTATGCATGAAAGTATCAATCTCCAACGGTCCCCACACCCAAACATCTAGCAAGAATTCAGCTCATAATTTTGGTACTCAGTTCATCAACTTTTGCACTCATCTGACCTCAAGTTTATTATTAATCCTTATATGAATGCTATAGACTGTACTTTATAGAACATATATCCATTTCTATACCTAAGAAGGAGGGCTGGAAGGGTGATTTATATTCAGGCAGAAGGCTTCCATGTATGTCTTTCCAAATACATGACTAAGGGATGAATAAATTCTGAATATGACTTGGTCACATCATTAGCCTGCAACATTCTCCTATTATTGATATTCATCTGCCCATGACTTCAATCGCATATATAAATCTTTTTTTTTTTTTTTGGTATCCTGACACATAGTTATATCAAACAGCTGGAATACTTTATACAGTCAGCTTTAATGTGCCCTGAAATAGATTCTCGACAACACATGGAAGCAGCTGATTTATCCACTAACACATTTTGAAGTGACAATAGAATTCTGTAGTCTGAGAGAAAAAAACATATATGTAAAACAAGTGTGATTTTGACCCATGTATTACTATTAACTAGAAAATACTTAATATGTGTAAGTGGTCTGCATCTTTACTGAGCACCAGTCTGAATAACATGGCTCTACTACAAGCACGTGAGTTCCAAGTGATTGCAGACCACCGTCTCAAAGTCAGGGACTAGAGCATCATGTACCTCTTGTAGGCTGCTGCACCTTAGCTGAGCAATTCAAGTTCAAGTGAGGTAAGTGAAGCCACCGCGGGGAGGGAGTGGGAGAGGATGGGAGTGTAGATTAGGGCAGTGATTGAGAAGGGGGGTTTTAGGGTTAAGGGGTGTTAGGATTAGGGAGCAAGACGCAAGTTTTAGTGTTGGGGAGTGATCAATGAATTTAGCTTTAGGAAGGTGGGTTGGAGTTTTAGGGTGATGAAGTTAGTCCTTATGTTCGAAACTGGATGAGAGCTTTAGGGTTAGAGTTAGGGTTCATGTAGGGCTATACAGCTTTACAAGGTGATGTGTTGGGAGGCTTCAGCACTTATAGAAGTACAACAGGAGAGGAAAAAAAACATCATGCTGATCATGCTGGTGTACTTGTGGCTCTGACAGCAAAATAATGACAAATTATTTATACAGAATGATTCTGGAACACAGCTGATTTTAAAATGATATAGTGCAACTTTCAAATAACAGTATAAAAACAAACAAAAGAGCAATCCTTGGCTGAAGGTTTTGCCCCTTCTAGACTTATTTTCCTCATCCAGTTAAATACCATAGCTTCGTTTCTGCGTCCTCAAATTTTGTTTTGATTCATTTTTTTATAATCTTGATCTCAGGCTTATATATTGCAAATAGTTATACTTCAATTTTTTTTTCTAATTATAAGAATTATCTATCTTGTATATTATATTAATGTCAAATTTTATTAAATCTTATCATTTCTTTTGTCTTCAAAAAAATTCTTCAATAAAACATTTTAAGAAAAAAAAATAACAGTACGAAGAAACTTTTTAAAGGCAACAATCATAAAATGCACCCATCAAACAAATCTACTCATAGTTGAATTGTGTTAATACACCATAAGTTCCATATTTATTTAAAGGCTAATTATTAATCAATGCTTCTGCCACAGCATACATATGAAAGTTAATGGCAATATGTAGTTATCTGCATTCAGCTCAATGCCTAATCCACCTTGTAATTGGGTTACAGCTAGTCTGTGCAGAATGAATGAATCACTTGAGCAAGGAAGAGGCTTATTGGTGGCCAGGCTAAAGGGCTAAAAATAAAAAGGGGGACAGGCCAATTATGAGTAGTGAAAAAAGCAGAATTTTTTAAGAACTACTGTATTTGTAAAAAGTAAACCAATTTTCATAAATTCGTTTACAATTAGTTGGTTGATACTAATTAAAGTAATCTGTGGATGTTTGAATGAACTAAACGGGACAATCCATTTTCATCCATTCGTCCATTTTTCAACACCCAATTTTGTGACACTCAGGGCTATCAGGGAGCATGCAATATTCACAAGTACAAGAACCAACCCTGGATGGGACCCCCAGACCATTACAAAACATACGTGATCACAGTCACAAGGTTCACACAGTTATGGGACTCTGGGAAACTGTCAAGTCACCTATCAGCAGTATCAGTGAGTGACATGAAGAAACTCAAAACCATGGCAACAACCCATGCAGGAACAAAAAGGGTATGCAAACTTGGCACAGAACGTATCCTAACAGGGCACTGTACTAGATAACCTAACAAAGTACTATGAAGCAGCAAAGATTTTTCCTACACCACTGTGCTGCCTGTAATTTGGTGTTTGAAAGCAAAAGTAGATGGAAGCATGGAGCAGTGCACATGATGAATTGTACATGACAGTGCTTGCAAATGTTCTTATATATGGGCTTTGGTCTAATAAGAGGCATAAACATGAAAGGAAAATCCACACGAGTGAATGTGAATACAGTTTAAAATGACTGAACATATTAGACATATTTGTGCTTTTGATACTACCGTACAACACTGGAGTACATGTGTTAAGAGAAATGAACTACAGAAATCTGTTCATAATATTCTGCATGACATAAAATTCTAGTGCCCCTGAATGCAGCACTATCTAATCAACTGGAAAATAATTCAGCTATGGTGTTCAGATTTTGCAGAACCTCTTGAATCTGAAAACTTTGACAACTACAGAATACTTTAGGTTTCATAAGAGGATTCAAGTGAAATATTAAAGCATTCTAGAGTAATTGACAGAGCTGGTTTAGCAAGCTGAGCACAGCAAGTTTGGGGAAGGACTTGTAGATGTATTAAGAGATGGATTTGTGTGTGACATGCTGTGAAAACATACAAAAGATACTGCTGTCACAGGAAGTTAGCATTACGGATAGCAGTAGCTATAGTAATAGCAGTCAAAAACACAGCAGAATTACAGTAGGATACGGAAGAGTGCATTGTTATAAATGAGAAATTCTATTAACTCTGCAGAAAAAGCAAGCATATCTTCTTCTGTGGTAAAATATCAAAAATGACACGAGTTTTATTCACACTGGTACTATCATGGTTTAAGCAAGTAAAGTGCTTGTCTGGATTGAGAACATTTATTGGATATACTTTTTAAACAAAAAGAAATTGTCTCTGCACCAGAAGAATAAGCAAAATTTACACTTGATTTATTCTAAAGTATTTTGTCGTAAGTGCATTATTTTATTTTTTTTTCCTTTGCTTTAACTGAACATATTGTAGATCCAAAATACTGTGGGCTACATGGCTTAGAGTTTTATTCCTCTGGCTTGTTACACTAACTGCTGAACTTTTTGTAATTAAGTTACTTCACTCTGTAATAATGAACAGTTTTGTTAAAGATTGCTGGGCAGGACTCAGTGAAAATTCACAGCAATAGTGGAAGTTTGGTTGTGCATTATAAGCTTGCATGTCTGGTTTTATCTGGTTCCTACAGATCTGCTTTGCTAATTGGATTGCTATCTCTTGATCTTTGTTCCTTAAGTCTAAATTTCACCGTACCCTGATTTTATTGCTTGCCATTGTGTCTGGTCTGGATTGAGCACTTCTTGGTTACATTCTAAAATAAAATTAAATTGGCTCTGCATCAGAAAAGTAAGCATTTGCACATGATTTTTGGCTTTCGAATACTGGCCAAGGCTTTTGCTGCCTCCATAGTGCCTTTTTAGGCAAGGCTCAAAATGCAAACCCACCACCGTAAACAGCACAAGTAAAAAATGAGGGTTATGCTACTCAACACCAGGAGTTTAAATCTCAAAATGCATGTGCTCAAAGCATTCCTAAGTATGGAGAACGTTGACATCTGTGCAGTAACTGAAACCTGGTTCAAGGCTCCAGAGAGCACTCCAGCACTACTGGGCTACAACTCATACCACACATTTCGGCCACAGAACACAGACCGAAACACAAAAGGAGGTGGTGTATCCATATTCATCAAGGATACTCACACCTCCAGGTTAGTGACACAGCATGATACCTCTGAGATCATCCATGTGCAACTAACATCAGGCAAATCTGCAATGCAAATTGTGGCCTCTTACAAATCACCCTTCATGATCCAGGACCACCACTCCGCCTTTCTGGACACACTGGAAAACATGAAGGTCCTACTAAACACCCTGATATTGGGCGATTTCAATTACCCTACCATTAACTGGGAAAACTACTTGAGTACAAACTCCCAGGCTCAGCGCTTCCTGGAATTTATCAACTCAAATGCCCTGGATCAGCTGGTAAAGTCCCCTACCAAAGGCCACAACATATTGGACCTGGTCATCACCAACATGGGTGACAGGTGTTCTGTACTGGAGGTCAACCCATCACTGGTTAGATCAGACCATAAACTAATCACCCTGGATGTCCATACCCCACCACCACCCCCAACCAAGGAAACCACAGCGAAAAACTTTTCTAAAGCAAACTTCACCTTACTTAAGGCAGAGGTGGTAAGTTTCACAGCCCCCACACTAAAGGATAACACTGCCCAAGATGCAGAATCCTTTACAATTGCACTCTATATGCACCTACAAGGATGCATGGGTCATGCCATCCCTAGCAAGACCAAGACTCACTCCCCTAAGAGAAGGAAACCAGTCTGGTGGACTCCTGCCATAAACAGGTTATACAACAGAAAGAGAAAACTAGTTCACAAAAAAAGCAAATCCCAAGAAGGAAAGACATCCCTGATCAGTATCAGTAAGAAACTAAGGTCCCTCATAAAATCATCCAAGGATAACTTTGAAAGAAAAATACCCAAGGATTCAAAAGATAACCACAAAGCCTTCTTTAGCTATGTCAAGAATCTAAATGGCAACTCGCAGATATGCTCTGAGTTAGTGCAAAATAGCACAAAATATACTGAACCTATTGATATTGCCAACATCCTGGCAGATAGATTCAGTGCAAACTTCACCTCCCTCTCACCTTCAAAAGGGTCCACAACAATACCGGAAAAGTGTAGTGTCCCAGAAATCACAGAAGCACAGGTGAAAACAGCCCTTTCAAAAGCCAAAAATACAGCATCAATGGAGCCAGACAGTGTCCCAGGCTGCATCTTTCACGAACTACAGAACAAACTAACCCCCCACCTAAACATGCTGTTCAACCTCAGCCTCTCCACAGGCTACATGCCCATATAATGGCACACAGCAATGGTTATTCTGCTCCACAAAGGAGGGGCCACAACTGACCCTGGTAACTATCACCCCATAAGCCTGACTAGCCTGGTCTCCAAGGCTATGAAGCACATCATCATGGAACTCATTAACAGAGACATTGGGAACCTCCAAACACTTGACCCGACCCAGTTCGGCTTTGTTAAGGGCAGATCATGCCTACTAAACCTGGTTGACTTCTTTGAGACAGTCACCAAGGCCATAGACGAGGGAAAGGTGGTTCACACAGCCTACCTTGATCTCGCCAAGGCGTTCGACATCATTCCTCACTCGGGTATTATAGAAAAACTCACCAGCCTGAACATAAACCCCTACATCACAAAATGGGTTGCCAACTGGCTTACAGACAGAACTCACACGTTAAGAATAGTGGGCTCAAGGTCCAACTCTAAACCAGTCACAAGTTGTGTCCCGCAAGGCTCGGTTCTGGGACCCCTACTATTCGGCATATATTTCTCAGAAGTACAGGCAAACACAGGAGGACTATGGCTAACCAAGTTCGCTGATGACTGCAAACTGGGAGCCATAACTGACTCTCCGGCTGACATGGACATCCTTCAAAAAGGCCTTACTGAGACAGACACCTGGTGTCAAAGTCATGGCCTCAACCTAAATGCCAAAAAATGCATAGTCATCCCGTTTGGGAAAAACAAAACACCCACAAATTACCACATAGGTGGCAGCCCCCTTAATACAGAAAAGGTAATAAGAGATCTGGGGACCCAGGTAGATAGTAATCTCTCCTTTGACAATCATATTGCCAAAGTAGTTAGGAAATCCTTCTATGTGGCCCATCTAATTACTAAGGAGTTTGCATCTAGAAATAAAAAGGTTATAGTGCCCCTCTACTCGTCACTCATTAGACCCATTATAGAGTACAATGCTCCATCTGGGATGTACCTCACAAGACACTTCCAACAGCTGGAAAGACCACTAAAGCACCTCACCAAGAGGATTATTGACCTCAAACATGTGTCCTATGCAGCCTGACTGAAAAAACTCCAGCTGTACTCAGTGGCATATCGCTTACTCAGAAGTGATCTCTGCCTGACTTACAAAGCCATGTCCAACTCAGAATTGATGGACATGCTCCACCTAAAGAAATCCAAGTCACTGTGAGCCACGAGCTCTAGTGAGCTAAACCTCGCCACAACAATAAATAGAACATGCTGGAGGGATAGATTCCTGTCACAGCGACTCCCCATGCTTTGGAACAAAATTTCTAACTACATTATGCAGAACCCCTCACTAACACTCTTCAAGAGAAGCCTTGACGAGTGGATGGGTAACAGAAAATACACCCCAGGATCACTTCATTGGCTCTGCTTGACAGAGGCCCCGTTGAATCAATGACATTGAATGAATCAATTCAATAAATGAATCAATGAGGCGGCAAAAGTCGACACACTCTGGCTAGGCTTGAAAATGCCCTCAGGCAGACAGCCTAGTACCTACCTATGAACCTATGATTTATTCTATAGCATTTTGCTGTAAGTTCTTTTTTTTTTTTTTTTTTTTGCTTTAACTTGGCAGCTTGCAGACATGAAATATTGTGGGCTACAAGGTTTACTTTCTGATTCTATGGAATTTTCCCTCAACTCTCCTACCTTTTGTCTTTGTGGGTTTAAAAGCCAGTGTCTCTGGTTTTTGCCCTTTATAGGAATCTAACTAGCAAAGTCCTTCCTTCTCCTCCTCCTTCATTGCTTTTACCTGTTGTATAAGATATGTAAGTACTTTTACTTCCCACTGTTTTCCATAGATCTATAATACTAAGTCCTCACCCAGCAAACCAGTATTGCTGTTGAGTTAACCTCCATTACCATAAATTGCATGTGACCCCCCCCCCAGCTCATCTCTCCTGGTTATACTGATGGGAACTGGTCAACCATAAGTCGTATTCCCATTATAGCTTGTATAATTTTAAATCAGAACCAGTTCTTTATGTCAAAACCAGCCACATCTCCCTTATATTCAATAAAAAATAACCGACCCATTATCACCATTTCTATTTACATCTTAAATACTAATTAAATGCATTTACCACATTAAGCAACCTGGATCTGAGAATTCACAATGTAATTGTGAGTGTTCTTTATTATTTTATTTAGGTTCATTGGTTCATAGGTGTTCACTAGGCTAACAACCACAAGGGTCTTTTAAAGCCTAGCCATGCATCCCAAATCTCTGATATGTTCTGGTACCCTTGATAAGTGTAAGTAGGCAATTGGGAGGTGAAACATGTGCAAGCAGGGGCCTGGGAGATGAACCATTTACAGGCAGTCTGTGTCCATTAGAGACATAGGTGCCAAACCAGGGATTAATTTCCTATTCCTCATCCAAATGTCCAAGTTACACTTGAATTGGATTATGGGAAGAACTCTGCTTTATATGAATGGGAAACCTCTCCCAGAAATGAGGTAGTCTCTGGGATACATAACTGTCTCTCCAGTAGGACCTATTTATATCACAGGCAAGATTTAAGTCTTTAGAATGGGTAATTCTGGTGCTGTTTGTTTTGCAGGTATGCAGGATATCTATCAGAGTGGAGTCTGACAATGCCTTTTATGCCAGGCATAGAGCTCTTCCCAAGAGCCTATAGAACATAATAGGGAAATAAATTGTATTTAAAATACATAAAGTGGTTAAAAGTACAACAAAATATTATAGAGAAAACTACTGGGATTATTTCAAACTTATTAACAATAACCCCCCCGAGTGAAGATGATAAAAAATAATGCTACTGTCATCAGAACAACTTCCTCACCAAATCAGAGGTTATTCTCTTGGAAATTCATTTCTCTGAGTTTTCATTATACCACAGAGTTGAATTAATGTACAAGAAAGATATAGGATGTTGGAGATGTAAGTCGAAAGTTAAAGCTGATTGGCAACATATGTTTTTGATTGTGTAGTGCTCAAACCATTCTGGGATAATAAAAATTCTCTTTTGCAGGCTGTATTCAATGATAAATTTATTTTAACTAAATCTCTAATACTATTTTATGTACCAATTCCTACATGTGTTACGAGAATAAAATAACCTCTTTTATAGAGCATCTTAACAATAGCGAGAAAAGTTATTACCAAAAACTGGAAGAATGGGTCTACACCAACTATGAAAGAATTTACAAACATTGCAACTCAAGTATGTCAGCTTGTACTTATCACAATCAAGACAAGAACAACCAGAGTCACTTCTCCCTACAATGCTTGGTTGAAATGTAAAGACCCTCTAGATAAACAACCTTTAACAGTTAAATAATTAATGTCAGTATTTGACTTGTTTTATAATTTTTGTTGTATAGTAGACACCTTTGTAAATAGTTGTTTTTGTTGCTAGTAAAATTGTATTTATTGTTGTTCTTTTAGTAATGCAAATTTCTATAATTCTAATGTTATACATTGTTGTTTTGTTGTTAAAACTTTTAATAAAAATAATTAAGAAAAAAAGAGCTTGTATGAGATAGAATACAGGGATAGGGCCTTCAGGCGGTCTGCATAGAACATTTTGTTTATGCCTTGTATTCTTTTAGTGAGGAACCTCTGTGGAAGTTCCAGTTGTTGGATATGCCTGGTTATGTACATACCAAAGGGGGTATTGTACACAACGATAGGTTTGATGAATGCCGAATACAGTGGGACAATGAATTCCTAGGACTTAGATGCCATACTTTTGTTTACAAGTTGCATAGCATAGAATGATTTCCTTATACTGTAGACATGTGATGGTCAAAGGCTAGATTACGGTCTAGGTGTGTCCCCAAGTTCCTGACTACTGGGTTAATTCTTAGGGGTGTGTTGTCAATATGATAGTTATTAGGGGAGAATGACTTCCTGAAGGATACTATAATGCATTTCTTTTTCATTTAGTTTTAGTCCATGGCTCTAGCACCAGTTGCTTGTCTGTGTCAGCCCCTCCTGAAGAACATTTCTGTCAGGGAGTGATTCAATTACAGCTCCTAATTTGCAATCATCTGCAGATTTAGTTATCCAGAGGCCATTGACATTGGCCTTTAATTTAGAGAAGTAAATGCCAAAAAGGAGCATTCCCAGGACCGATCCCTGAAGGACTCCACTTGTCACTGGCCTCTTTATTGAGGTGGACTCCCCATTTCTAACTTCCTGGGTCCTGTCTGTGAGCCAGCTGGCTATCCACTGAGTGATATAGGGTTTGTACCTAACCTCTTAAGTTTGTCGACAATGTCTAAGTGGGGGATTGTGTCAAATGCCTTGGCCAGGTCAAGGTACATGATGTGAACCATTTTGCCCTCATCCATTACTTTGGTGACCTTCTCAAAGAAGTCCACCAGGTTGAGTTGGCATGACCTGACCTTGATGAAAACAAATTGGGTTGGGTCCAGTGTCTGGAGGTTTCCTATGTCATTAATGATCATGTGCATGATAATTCTTTCCATGACTTTACATATAAGACTAATGAGACTTATGGGTCTGTAGTTTCCAGGGTCTATAGATGGCCCGCCTTTGTGCAGAGGGATGACTGTTGCCATTCTCCATTCATGAGGCACAAAGCCTGTTTGGAGGCTACAGTTAAATAGTAATTCCAGAGGCCTCGATAGGTCATGCTTCATGCTAATTAGAAGGCATCCTGGGTTATGGTCTTGGCCCACTGAGGAAGTGTTCTTGGCCTTAGAGACAGCATTAAGGACCTGTTACGTAGTGTCAGCAGGCAGAGTTATATTTGATGGTATTTTCTGAGGGTAGATGGGGAGAGAGGGGTAAAGTTGGAGCTCAATTTGTTGGCCAGTAAGTTTTGTATATCATCTGGCTCGGTATAGATGGCTCCATTTGCAATGAGCTTTGCACACAATTATGTATTGCCTTTGAGGTTGCAGACATAACTAAAGAATGCATTGTGGTTGTCCTTAACCTGGGAGGCCAAGTTTACCTCAAATTTGGTTTTGGTACACTTTATTTGTCCTCTGAGTTGTCAGTTTAGTTTGTTCAGAGTGCTTTTATCTTGCTGGGTGCTGCACCTCATAATTTTTGCCATGATTTTCTTCCTTCTGTTATACAACCTATTGATTTTGCGATTCCACTAGGGTGGCTTGTTTTTTGAGCTAGTTCTAACATGCTTGTATAGATTTTCTGTGAACAGTTCTGCATAGGCAGCAGTGTCCTCAGGGTTTATGGGGGCCTGAAATGTTGCCAGGTTATCACTTAATAGTAGAAAGTTAGCCTTAGAGTAGTTCTTGAAAATTCCAGGGTTAGCTGGGGTTCCAGGTTTTATTTTGACTTCAAAGGAGACCATTTTGTGGTCTGACCTTACTAGAGAAGACATTACATTTGGGGTGTACAGCACTCTCCCATGTTAGTGAGGACCTGATCTAGTATGGTTGCACCCATTGTTAGTGTATTGACAATCTAGTCCAGGGAGTTTGTGTTTACAAAATCCAGGAATCTGTATCCCAGTATATTTGGTGTCATATATAATTCCCAGTTAATAGTAGGGTAATTAAAGTCAGCCAATAATATGGTATTGGGTTGGATGGTGAGTGTTTCCAGTAAGTTTAAATACATGGTATGGGTTTCCTGGGCCATAGAGAGGGACCTATAACTTGCAAGGAAGTGGTACTGGATTTTGCCTATGGTGATTTGAATTTGGAGAAGCTCAGCTGCATTGTCCTGTTTGACCAGCCGTGAGATATATTTATTTTTGATGTAAATCGAGACACCTCAACCTTTAGTTCCCTGTCTGTGTAGTAGCTGGTCTAAATGTGTGGAAGGCATTAGAACCTTGCACTATTGGTGTATTTTCCATGGCTTTAAACCATGTCTCAGTGACTGCACAGATGTCAGCATTCTCCAGGGTGCAGTTTTTGTTTAGTCTTCTAGCATTGAGCAGTAACACCTTTAGATTTACCTTGGTTTTGATTTGCTTTGTTGGAAGTACTTTCAGTTCGGCATTGCCTAAAAAGGACACTATGGGGGAAGACAATATTTTAGCTAATATACGAAAGGCTAGAGGAGAGAAGTGCAGACCATCTCTTGCAAAGCAGCATGGTCTGTTGACCATCTCTTTCCATGCTGACAAATATTGCACCCCCTTAGAATGCCATCAGAAATTAAGCCAGTCATTAAAGACAGTCATCTTTTGTTCATGTTGTAGCATCAGTCTTGGAGAAGGTAAAATTCTGCTCAATGCTAGGCTCATACCAGCCTGGGACACACATTCCGAGAGCCCCGTGATGTCTATCTTCATATAGTCTAGGGAGGTACATCTCAGGTCATTTACACCCACATGGACTATGATTGAGTCATACTGGTACTTGTGGTCCAGTGACCTGAGTGCATACATAATGTGATGAATCCTGGCCCCCTGATAAGCAACTGATTGCTACTTTCTCCTTACTCAGCCTGGTGAGAGAGACATCAGTGTGTCTCATGATGGAGTCTCCAATGACTAGAATGCTGGATTCTGTGGTGGTTTGCCTTATGGGCTTTGAAGTAGAGGCTCCATTAGATGTGGCTGCATGTGTTAATGTGGATGTTGTTTTGAAAAAGTGTATTCAGAGTTGCTGAGAGTATTTGTTATGTGTACTTTATCTTGGAGTTCTTTGGGGTTTAAGAAGGTTACATTTAAGTCCCTCAGCATATGTGGGTCTATGTGTCTACTTTGAATTCTGTGAAATGACTGCAACGTGTGTACTATTGACAACCTTATTGACATTAGGAGTACTTTTATGTGAGAGCTTTGCCTCCAGTGATATTGTGAAAATACATCTCATACATAACATATGATTTTGTTTGAGAATTAACTGGCTGTCAGTAAACATGAGGCAATTTCTGCATTGTCTCAAGATGCCCATATCCTCCAAGCTGGTAATTGAGATAGTGGGAAAGTTCATATCCATGGTAACAGACCCTTTTTATTGATCTGACAGATGGAGTGAGAATATAAAGCAATGTCAGGAGTATCCGGTTTGCAGCTCTGGGGATAGTGCTTGTCACTGCAAACTAATTGCCCTGTGTGCAACTAGTTATTGGTAAAATTTCAATGGTGCTTTTACAGAAAAAAATCATCTCAAGGTGTCTGTGGCTATACAGGGCACTGCCAAACACTTGAGGGGAAACTAATAAATAGAGCCTGATGATTTATGGATAAAGTATTTAGGCAGATATTCTGAAGTTAGAAGCAAATCAAGCAGTATTTACTGAAAAGAAAGAAATAGCTTGTCAAGAACAATGAAAAGAGGAGAGTCAACTGAATGGCTATTACTGACTAGAGCTAGTATTGGTCTCACCACAGATTCACTCTGCTGGGATACAATGCTCCTTGGCTTCTTCAGTCACCAGAAGCAAAACATTAGCAACAATCCCAAGATGAGAAGCAGACCACAGCCTGTTTGGTGATCCACAGTCTTGTCCCAGATGATGTAAGGGCCTGTAGGCTAGTTGTAGCCTTTTTCTCGTAGATGCCTTGGGTAGCAACCAGACTAATCAGGAAAGTTAAGCACAGACACTCACTACCCAACCAGAAACAGTCAGGAATCTATGCACTCTGCTCCTTCTCTCACCCGGAGCAAAATATAAGCACAAATTCCAAACTGGTACCTATGAAGCAGTTACCAGGCTTCCTCTTGGAGTAGATGTTGCAGATTTTAAAGGTAAGATGGAAAATGGTTTAATATCTTAAGACATGCACTGTGCACTAAGCAGTTAGATGTGAAAGAGGGGATAACTTAAGCTTTAGCCATCTAAATAGAGAGCCACTAATTCTAAAAGAGCAAGCTAGATTGGAAGGAGTGGGCACTTTGTATTCTGTTCTTTTGAACACAGTGGGATAACCAATAAATTTAAATAACTGAAGAGAAGTGATTTCACAAAATGATACATTTGTGCTTAATCACACTAGCAAATGAAAGGGGAGAGGGAATGAGAGATGTGGTCAAATTAACTTAAGGGGCAGCAACTACAAAGACAGCTAAGTTTAAAAACACAACAGCACCAAGGTGGGAAGTTGGGGAAAACTTAATTTCTGTGTGACTCACAGGAGACACAGCTATAGTCTCTTTTCATAGTTTAAATATGCAATTAAAAACAAAACAGATGGTGCAGTGGTGCAGCGGTGGAATTACTGGCTTACAGCCAGAGTGTCTCTGGTTTGATTCTCTGCTATGGTACCTTCTGTGCAGGGTCTGCATGTCCTCCCTGCCTTCATGTGGGTTTCCTCTGGTGCTCTGGTTTCCTCCCACATTAGAAAAACATGTGTCTGGAATGTTGCTTCCCAGGCCTCTGATGAAAATTGGCTTTGTACTTTCCTGGTAAACAAATGTTAAACAATTAAAAACACAGTATGAAAAAATGAATCACAATGTATAAAATAGAAGAAGACAAACTACAAGAAAGCAAAAACAAACTAACCTTTCCCTCACAGCAAGTAGTGGCAGAGTCTGGATGAGCTTTTCTAGTAAAGCCTTGGAATGTTTTATTTTGTCCCTTAAATGGAAGGTTTAATTCCTAACTCCACCCTCAGTTTGCAGGTAATTAACCTTAAGTGACCTGTTCTAATTTCTGTGTGACTCACAAGAGACACGACTGTGATCTCATTAATAATTTAAATATGCAATTAAAAACACAATACAGGTAAAATACAGTGTAAAGAAAATGAATCACAATATACAAAATAGAATAAGGCAATAAAGCATCACAAAATACAAGAAAGCAAAAACAAACTTACCTTTCCCTCAAAGTAAGTTGTGGCAGAGTCTGGGTGAGCTTTTCTGTTTTCATTTGATTTTCCTTTGTTTTTGTTTTTTGTTTTGTTTTTTTTTTATTTTGTTTTTTGTTTTTTTTTTTTTTTTGTTTGTTTGTTTCTTTTTTGCTATAGTCTTTACAATAGACTCTTTTCAACCATGACTCAGATGCAATTGCACAATTTGTTACAGACCATATAGTACTGACCACCATTTTAAATTCTCATAAATGCAAGTACCAACACCTTTTCCAAGATCTTCCACAACTCATCTTATATCTTCTTCTTCTTTCAGCTGCTCCCATTAGGGGTTACCACAGTGGAACTATGGTCTGCAGAACAAGTAGCAGTAGACTTTTATGGTACTGAGTTGCCAGTCCAGTGCCCAACCTTCCTCAGGGGCACACATGCACACACTCACACCTAGGACCAATTTAGAAAGTCCAATCCACCTACAGCATCACTTGGGAATGTGAGAGGAAACCAGATCACCCATAAGAAATCCATACGAACACAGGGAGGACATGCAGACTCTAAACAGAGAGCACCTCAGCCAAGAATTGAACCAGAGAACCTCATGCTGTGAGGTGGACAACGCTAACCCCTGCACCACTGTGCCACCCCCACAACCACAACTCATCTTGCATACTTTCCCAATAATGGTCATTAAATACCATGAGCTCTCTTCCAAGTGTAGACACCCCCTTACACAATTCTTATTAAATAACCAAGCAGTTCTACCTTCTACCTAATATCATCATATTGATGTGTACAGCTTTAATTATACTAACAGGAGAAATTCAAGAAATGCAACCCAAAACACAAATTCCCCCTAAAAAATAAGATTAAAATGGTAAACCCAACTGCAGCCAGAATTAAGACCAGCTTTGTCAAGACTGAAAACTGGCCAAGTTCTAACAAATTAGATATAAAATCCATTACTGAACCCTCATCCCTAAAACCATATTATATCACCATGTGTAGTCTAATTAGAAACTAAATCATTTAGAAAAGTAGATGTCTGGTGCACAAACTATATGTGGCAGGCTATTCATCACCAATCAGCTTAACTTCCATTTTACTATCACTTTACCTGACCTGACCAAGACCCAGACTGACTCATATGTACATGTGTCATTGTAAACTGTCTAATACTACAAATCTTGGCTGCACATAAACCACACTAACTAAAAATAAAGATGTCAGCTTATCTATCTGACATGCTATTTTCTATTCCAAACTGCTAATTTATAACACTCAGTGAGTCAGATTCCAAAAGAGTTGCACTCAGTGTAAGTGACTTACTCTGGTGTAAGCCTGCCCTAATTCAGAAAGACTTGCTCTTGGTGCAAGAGACTTACTTTAGTGTGTGGCCTATCTATTAACAGGCTTACTCCAGCAGATAGATTCCAAAAGACCTGCTCTCAGTGTAAGTGACTTTATTCCAGTGTAATGCACATGAGTAAGTCGCTTACACTGAGAACAAGTATTTTGGAATCTGGCCCAGTGTGTTTTAATACTGACAGGAGCCTTACAGATATACCTGTTCCATGCATGGCATTCATTATCAATAACACGCGACAGATAAATCACAGCTCCATGAGACTAGACCCATTGATTAGTAACTATGCCATTACTGACTAGGCCTCATTAAATGCATTAAGTACTATTTAACAACCAGATATTACCCAGATAGGGAGTAATCATAATACTGTTACACTACATCTCATCTAGAAAACATTTTATACTTCCTAAAAGCATAATACTCTTTCACATACTAGACATAGACAATACAGATTGTTCATCAGACATAGGCAGCACTGACTGCAACACATTACTTCAGTACTTTCTAAACATTTTGCTACCAATATAAAATAAATGTTTTTCAACTTGCACCACCAAAAAAAAACTTGCCCACTTCTGTGGCATGGTAGCATTAAAAATGAATGTAAATCAGCACAGCAAAAATATAGTATGAGGAACAAACACTTGTAAAGATGTTCTTTAACAAATAGCTTTATTCCCCTGACTATCTAAAGTATGCATGCTCTTCTTAAGGACAAGCAAATAGGCCATTTAAAACATCAAATGGCATTATCTTGTGTAAGTTTCAATTTTTTTTAAAAAGAAACACCCTGGAAAAAAGGTGAAGCATGGGATTTGGTTATTAAGGAAACAGGGAACAGACTCTTCATTACTAAGATACATTGTAACCTTCAGAGTATCTCGCATGTCTGAGTTTTGTTTGTAACAAGGATTGAGTAAAAATAGACTCATATTGCCCAGTGCATCAGTCTTTAGATTAAATAAATACACTCATGCAAGATGCAGAAGTCCCATTTATTGCTGCTGTATCTAAAACACTGAATAATGATGAAGCAATATGACTTGAATTATATTAAGCATGAAGGCATTATTGCATAACTGAAGCAAATACAGTCCCAGGTTATGATATACTTCAGGACTGCAGAATATATTTAGCAGTTACAGCACAAAGGTGTAGATGATCTGAATTAGGTTCCTAGAGAAAAATAAAGCTATGTCCAAAGAGTAAAGTAAAAATTACTGAATATTTCTCTGGCTATATTTTTTCAGGATTATGGAAATATCGATGCCTCTGAAAACACAGTACAAAATACCATACATAGCTTGTAACTGCACTATAAAGCAGTCAACGATGAATCAGCAAAGTTGCTAGGGTCTTGTCAGGTAGCTCAGACAGGAGGGAATGTGCAGAAACTAGCTAGGACCTACAGTTGAGAATACATAACAAGCCCCTGCATTTTAAATGCTTTGTCTGGAATAAATATAACATGCATATCTACTTAATAGTGTACAGTTAGCATAAATCAGATTAAGTTAGTGAAAATAAACAATGGCGCTGTTTTCAGAGACAGTCCAAGAGAACAGTGAATCATAGCACTGTCAGTATATGCAGTGTTAATAATAAGTACCTTTATTAGGAGAAATATGTTGCAATCCTTCTCCTGGGGAATGTTTGACAGTTAAATGCAACATTCACTACTGTGAGGTTGAAGCAACTGTACTGAAACATAAATTTGCCTGATCAGAAGAATTTGAAAAGGATAATAATATCCCCAATAGCTAAGTACTTCTGTAATACATATGAGATCCATCAGTGCTTCATCACATGATGGGGAGAAAGAACTGGAAAACAAAGGTTGATTCCACTGACCAGGTCCAGCTGATCCATCCTGACACTGACGTCCAACCAATAACCATAAAAAGGGTACTACAGTGTAAAGCCAAGGCCAGAAACACAAAAGATTCTACTGTGGATGGTCCCACTGGTGTAAATGACACACACAAGAAGATCATTTGCTCCCAGTGTGGAGAATATATACTAAGCATGAGATGGCCATACAGCAATTTCAGATTTTGCATAAATTAGAAGCAGGTACCCATAAGAGGTACAGGAGCTCTCCAACCCCCACCAACACTACCACCACCACCACCAGCAAAAATGTTATAAAAGTATAGCAAGTTTTCGCAATTCACTCTTATTGTGCTAAAATTGCAATGTTACAATGTTATAAAAGGTTATGAGACCTCATATGAAGTTATTACTAGCCAGTCTCCACGAGGATGCTTTAATTTCCATACTTTTCAGGGCTCACTGAAATGTTTCTCAAAATTGAGATAGAGGGTTTTGCAAAATATTCACAGTAATGAAAAAATCTAGGGTCCACTAATTTTTAGTTTTTTTTTTTTTTTGTATTTCCAAACTATGTGCTCATTGCTTCAGTGCTGACAATAAAATAAAACTTGAAAACAGTAACACTGAAACACTGGAATTACAGAGATAGTGTATTAGTATATGAAGGTCATACCTGAAAATAAATGTATGGAATGCATCACTGAGAAAATAACAATAGATTTGTGGGCATAATATTAAAAATAAACAATTATAAAAAATGGCAGTTACATTAAAAACCGTTTGAGACTATAAAATAAGCCCTCTCTTCTTACAGTCAGAAGAAATCAGTCACTCGTTCTTTCAAAAATAATCATGATACATATGCGAAGCGAACAAAATATCAACTTAGGATTTCAGCTAAAAACATTTTTACTAATGGTTTTCATTGCAAATTTTCCATACAGTATCTTAACAACAACCCCAACAACTTTATTCAATAGAGCCAGTAGATAACTGGTTTAATATTTATTTATTTGTTTATTATTATATTTTTTGTTAGTTATGTATGTTGTCTGATGGTAGACTGTTTTCTAGCCATGCCCCATTCCAGAGGCATAATACAATTTACAGTAATATAAATACATCATACATAATTTGCATAATAACATGACACATCAATAAACTGAGAAACAGACATAAAGATAGCATTTAAGCAGTGAATGTTCATAATTTTGTGGAAAACATAAATGAAAGAACAAGCAAAATATAAGTTGGACTGTGCTAATTCTCTCGTATCTTAAAGATATATAAATACATTATATGCTGAGCTTCAATAGATGATATCAGTAAAAAGAAATGTGTAAAACAGTGTTATGCAGTATTAGATGGTTGCCATTGTTTAATCATTTAGTTGTGTCCAATTCTTTGGGACCTCAAGGACTTTTGCATATCAAATCTCCCTAACAACCACTGCTTCTTTAAGTTCTTGCAAATACATATTCGTTACTTCAGCAATGTTGTCTAACCATCTTTGCCTATAATATCCACCTCTTCCTTTTTGGCCTTTGATCTCTCCAAGCATTACTGTTTTCATTAGTGAATCTGGCTTTTGCATCATATTTTTAGTTTTACTATCAGACCTTCAAGCAAACAGTCTGAGTTTCTTTCCGTAAGTATTGAATGGTTTGGTCTTCTTACTGTCCATAGAATTCTCAAGATTTTTTTTTAATACCACATTTCAAAAAACAACATCTTTTAACTGTACAGTGTTATTTACAGCCCAAGTCTGACAGCCATAAGCTGTTATTGGGGAAACCGTAGCTTTGACTATGCCGGGATTCAATAAACTCCATGTAGGCTCCACGTAAAGCCTACACGGAGTTTACATATGTGTGTGGTGGTATGTGGCAAGCAGCAGCATGCAATGCATATTCATGCTGCATGTCTAAATGAGATTTTTGTGGCTGGCAACAGTGTTGCTGACCAGGAAACCATGTAAGCAAATGTGGAGAGCAATTCTGTTTAAAGAAGAGCACCTATGGTCCACAGTTTTGCTTGTAATGCCACAATGATCACCAAGACTATGCTCTCAATCTGTTAGTTCCATATATCTGCACAAAGGCCAACATAATGCAGGGACAATTAACCAGAAATAGGGACATATTTGACATAGATGTTGCATACAAATGTGGTAGAAGGAAACCCAAACATACCTCTTAACCTCTTAGAGCAAATAATCTGGACAAAGCCATATTGGGGGGGATGAAGGACCAAAAATAAGGACAGATTCTAATATTGCTCTTAAAAACCTAGACAGTTGAGGCTTTACAGTAGCATGAATTTTCTGAAGAGCATGTACTTGGAAATTCAAATGTCTGTCATCATTGGCTGACTTCAGTCTGTAATAACACGCCAATGATTTGACAGAAAACCAAAATTTTATGAGGAAAAGGTCAAAAATATGAGACAAAAACTGGACATTCTGCAAAAACCAGGACAGTTGGGAGGTCCGAACTGAAATGTATGTAACATTGAGACACATCAGTCCTGAAATCATCCCAGTGGTATAGCAGAAAGCCACAAATTTGATAAGAAACACATCTGGACATCCTGGGACTATCTGGACAGTTGAGAAGTATGAATGCAAAGCATACAGTCCAAACACAGTCCAGGACAGTGTATCTACAGTGCAGAGTATTGTGATGTTCCATACCTGGCATTCTGTACTAAACTTGTGTAAATGATCTGTAATGGTACATGGACTGCCATGTAAAATGAACACTCAGGGGAAGTGTGTGTATTAAATAGGAACACATAGATGAAGGACTGAACACAGGGAAAAAGGACAGGTGAAACAACCTAATGTACATCAGATGAGGGCATGTCAGTGGAAGATGATTGTAGCAGCAACACCAATCATATATCTATATGGTACAGTAGGAACTGTACAGTGAAAATGTGTTTTATGTGACTGTCACATAAGCTGACATAACAATGGGGACGATGTCTATGTGAGATAAGCATCCTTATGTTAATAATGCAGAGGACATCTATCAGGGATCTGACATACAATTTAGGTAGGGTGCATATTGTGAAGCTGTGCAAACTGATATGTCTGAATATGAGTGTACTCTCAGCAGAGGTCTCCAGCAAGGTGGGCACAGGTAAAGGCTCATGTAAAACAATAAAAGAACCAACTACAATCATGGACAGTATCAGAATAATACCACTAATCTCATGTCTCTGACATAACATATGTGATTTAGAGTGATCAGAGATGATTCTGCACTCACATACTTGGGCAAATATTATGATACATCCACACTATATGAAGGCAACCATGCACACTGTCCTGGCACTGTAACATCTGCTGGAGGTATTAGGAGAGTACAATCCACACTATCATGAATGATATACATGCCATTAAGGTTGTCAAACACCTATGTATGTAGTGTGTGCATCTGTAGAACAGGTAGCACACATGTATTTGGTGTAGCAACTTGATTGGTGTTCCACACCATCAGACAGTCATGTATTGTCCCCAAAAAGAATACCTAGGTATGGCCAATAAACTGTGTGACAGCTCACTGTGGCAAAGGTGGTGCACTTTAGTTACACATCACTGGAAGATGTGTAGGGAGGTACATGAAGAAGGGTGCATTGTACTCAGTTATTGGTGTGATGAAGTCTGGGAACTATGAAGTTATTATGGCCTCTGATGTGGATGTCCTTCAAATACCCAGTACTTGTGTTACATTCAAAGGAGTAATCAGCACTGTGATCACATGCTGGTGGATGTACCACTTACCATGTGCCCCAGGGCACAGGTCACATACCTATTGGTCTGATTATAGGGTGAGATGCCTACATTATACTTGGGTTGTGTTTGTGTACGTGACCTAACAAATCCCCCCATGTTTTGTTTTCACTGTAGGTATTGTCATGGAGGTGGCTGTAATATTTGGTAAGGTGCTGATACTGTCTGTATTATACTAATATCACAGCTGGAGTAAATGATTGCCCACAATCTATAGGCCATCAGGCAACTGTTTGGACCCAAGATGTGTATGTCATCTGTGATGTCCATCACTTTAATGGATAGGAAAGGGCCTAGCAGACAGCCCTGATATACAGACCTGATCACTGGACCCAAGATATAGGTCACTTCACACACACACACACACACACACACACACACACACACACACACACACACACACACACACACACACCAAGTTGACTGCAGTGATAACAGAACCCCTACCTAAGTACACAGACTACAGAACACAGTACTTTATGCAAGCACCACAACACAAGTCTGATATTACTTATGTAATACACTGGTGTACTTAGTAGGTGATATAGCTGTTTATGATCACATATGACAGTCATGATTGAATACCTCAGTGTGGATTTGTGTCAAATGCCTTGACCTTGTCAAGTTCCACAGGATGATTCTTTGTCATCATGCATGCCCTCAATGACCACTTTGAGGACATCTATCAGATGCAACAGACATGATTTAGCATTAAGGACTCACACAGGTCTGTTGCACATAGCTGGAATATTACTACTGCTCATTCAGAAGAGGTCCATGATGACATGTTTGTCTACCTCACAGTTGAGGAGAGTTAGGATGTCTTTATACATGCATGCATTAGGTGTTGTCCCCACAGGTAAAATGGGCGCATGTTGATGTACACCCTTCTATTGGAACATAGTCCATGTGGAAGGTGTATTGAAGTGCAGATTCAACCATATCAAGAAAGAGTATGTCCTGAGGCACACCATAGGTGATCTGTGATGTTGTCACAGCCCAGTTATTCCATGTGATAGGCCTGGACATAGGTAAGACAGTGCATACTGCTTATCATGCGCTGGCCTAGGGTTTTGACACAATCCCCCACACAGGTATCATTGAGAAACCCTCCCAGCTGGGGATTAATCCCTACATCACTAGATGGGTAACAAATTGGTTCACCGACAGAACACATACTGTGAAAGTTGGTGAATCAACCTGTACCTGTAGAGCTTTCACCATTGGCAAGCTCACTGTTTGGACTCTATTTCTCAACAGCTCAAGATAAAGTATATGGTCTTTGCCTTAACAAGTTTGTTGATTTTTGCAAATTGGGTCCAATCATTGAGTCTACCAATGATGATAACATAGTTATCATCATATTATAGTTAACAGGAGGTGGTAACACAGACAAATGATTGATGACAAAGGCACACAATCTACAAATAAATGGAGAAATGTGTTTTTTTTTGTATGTTGTCCATCTGAAAACTGGAATTCCATGTTAATCATAGCACAGACAACAGTCCTACTATGCTGAAACTCAGTGATGCAGGCAGTGAGAACACATGTAGATAGCAATCTGAACTATGACCACCAAGTATCCAAACTGGTAGAGAAAGCCTATGTTGTGCACATCATAAGTCACACCATCATATTCAGATCTTAGGATTATATGACAGCAATGCACTTAAATATCATCAAAGCACTAATAAAGTATAATGCTCTCTTTTGCATGTACCTCACCAGACACATGCAACAGCTAGAGAGACTACAGGGCTTTCTCACCAAGAAAGCACAGGGCCTACAAACCATGCCATGATGTATGTGGATAGATTAAAAGCCATGTCACTGTAATCTGTCTCACATAGGATGAGATGGCATCTGCCTGGCCTCCAGGCCAGTCTCCGATCCTGCCCTGGTGGAAGTACTGCATAGCCACAAATCTGATATAGCTGATGACATCAGCACTGTCTATTGAAGAATATGCTGATAACAGTGTCCTACATGCTGGTGCAAAATGCTCTCTGTAATGTCAAGGAAGAGCGCACACACACACACACACACACACACACACACACACACACACACACACACACACACACACACACACACATACACACACACACACACACACACACACACACACACACACACACACACACACACACACACACACACACACACACACACTTGAATGCAGTGAGAAAATAACCTCTACCTAAGTACACAGACTACAGAACTCAGTACTCTATGCAGGCCATATGGCACAAGTCCAACTTGGAGTGTTTCAGACAACATTTTTTAGCTTATGACATTAGCAGTGTCTTTTCAGGAAAATATGGTAATAACAGTGTCACACATGCTGGTGTAAAAATGCTCTGTGTAATATCAACCAAGAGCACATATGCACACACACATGCGTGCACACACACACACACACACACACACACACACACACACACACACACACACACACACACACACACACACACACACACACACACACACACACACACACACACACACACACACACACACACACACGTGCACACACAGACACCCAGTTGACTCCATTGAGAACAGAATGCCTACCTAAGTATACAGACTAGAGAACACAGTACTTTATGCTAGCACCATGACACAAGTCTGATTTTTACAAGAGTGTAGTTCAACTTATAGTAGATCACATCAGCAGACCATGTGGGAGATAACAGGTTTGGAGGCCTGCATGAAATGGATGTGTAGACAAGTGCAAGTATCAAAATACTGGAAATCCATAGCATTGGAACAGTAACTGTAGGATACACACTTCTGCTCTACTGTCTAGACACACACACACACATACACACACAAACACAGACATATACCAAGTTGACTGCAGTGAGAACAGAACCCCTACCTATCCAAGTACACAGACTACAGAATACAGTACTTTACAAAAGTGCCACAGCACATGTCTGATTTTTACAAAAGTGCAGGTCAACTTATAGTAGATGACATCAGCAGGCCATTTGGGAGGCAAGAGGTTGGTAGGCCTGCATGAAATGGATGTGTAAACATGTGCAAGTAGCAAAATACTGGAAATCTGTGGCATTGGAGCAGTAAGTGTAGGATACACACTTCTGCACTTCACTTCTGTCTAGAGACACACACACACACACACACACACACACAGTCACACACACACACACACACACACACACACACACACACACACACACACACACACACACACACACACACACACACACACACACCAAGATAACTGCAGTGAGAACAAAACCCCTACCTATGTACACAGACTACAGAACACTGTACTTTAGGTAAACACCATGATACAAACCTGATTTTTTACAAGAGGTCTGGTCAACTTATAATAGATGACATCATCAGGCCATGTGGGAGACAAGGTGTTGGGAGGTCTGTATAGATTCATAGCTTCATAGATTTCATAGGAGGCTATTAGCCTAATAGCCTAGGTGTTTACAAGCCTAGCTATGTAAAAACACAAGGACCCTTACTGATTATAGTTAGATGTCCATTGTTAGAGTAATTTTGTGAGCAGCACCAACTGGTCATGGCCATGAGGGACATAGGTGTTACCCCAGAGGTGACTTTACAATCACCCAACTAGTTGTTATGGTTGCACTTGCACAGAGTCATTGAGGAACACTGCTTTACATGCAGTGAGAGCTTATTACAGAGGACTCTCAATTGCTGGGGGATATATTTGTGTCCTCAGCATGTTCTGTTTATGTCACAGGCTAGGTTGAGAACCCTGGAGCATGTTATTCTTGTTCCATTTGATTTGTAGATGTCCAGCATTTCCAGTAGTGTAGGCCTGAGACTGATCTGTAGGCCAGGCATAGGTCACCTCTCAGCAACCTGCATGATACTGAGTACAGTGACAGATCTTTCAGTTTTTCCATGTATGTCATGCTTGGAGGCCCTATATTCTCCCAGTCACAAACGTCTGCATTTCTTTTTATTGCTGCAGGTGTCTTTGAGGTACAGATAGAAGGAAGCATTATTCTCAATTAGTGGTTTAATAAGGGTAGAGTACAGCAGAGCTATGACCTCCCTGGTCTTAGATGTGATGTCCATATGTATGAGGTGTGCAATGCAGAATTTGTGTCTCACCACTATGGGCATATAGTAATGAATGTGTAGATTGCTATCAACATGTGTTCCCAAGTCTCACAACACTGTTTTTGAACTTAGAGGGGTGTTGTATATATCATAATTAGCATGGGTACTTCATTGCCAAAGGGGATAATAAGGCACCATTTGCTTTAAGGTTCAGTCCATGCGTTTGGCACCAATCATTTGTCTATGTTAGCCCCCTTCTGTAATATGTTACCATCACTGGAGGCCTCTATATGAGTGCATCCAGTTAACATTCATCTGTAAACTTGGTAAGCCACAGGCCATCTACTGTTGTCTACACTTCAGGGTAGTAGTTTCCAAACAGTTGAGGGCCCAACACAGATCCTTGTGGCATTCCACTGATATATGGGCTAATGGTGGAGGTGCAGTCCCCAACTTTGAAAGTGTGTGTTCTGTCAGTGAGCCAGTTGGCTATCCATCTAGTAGTGTATGTCCTAATTCCCAGATGGGAGATCTTCACTGTAAGACATGAATGGGGAATAGTGTCAAACACCTTGGATAACTCATTATAGGCGGTATGTTCTGTTATCCCTCGTCCAGGTCTTTGGAGTCAGTATCAAATAATTTTATAAGGTTCATTAAACAAGATCTACCATTGACAAAAACAGAATGGGTCGGGTCAAGTGTGTTGAAGATCACCTATATCCCTGTGGAGAAAGTCCATGCTGATTCCTTCCTTAGTCTTGCAGATAATGCTTTTTAGGCTTATGGGTCAATGGCTGTAGTTCTGCATGTTACCAGATTGATGTGCATTGCAAATCACACAACATTTAATATTATTTCCTGTAATGTAAGTGATATATGTGTACAAAAAGTACTGAGACACCAGGGTTACAGTGTTTTGGGGGTGGCAAAACATGGCGGTATTGTAAATATGTGACATGTTGTTGATAGGGCCTTCAGTTTGTAAAGTTTCCACATGTAATTTCATGTCATGGAATGGACAGTAAGCAATAGTAATGCATAATAATATTTACTTTTCAATAGTGCAGCAAGCAGAGGGTTTGCACAACAGTCGGCAAAGTGTATATGCATGCAAGATACACATGCTTGAGCATAGCTAAACATTGCACAAATGTTAGGCACAGTGCTAAAGTCTGACAGTTAGTACTGAGTTTATGCAACACACCTGCTGCTTAACTGCTTATGTGGCAGCATGTGTTAATGCATTGATGCATTTCTTTTTGAGCCCAGATGGTACTGGGTTTGAATTTAAATCTAATACTTTAAAATACTTTTATTTAAACATTGCTAATGCAATGACATGAATTCTTTATAGTACATGTGTAGCTGTGTGTTGGCATAGCACAGCGGGGTTAAGCAGAATTGAGCAGAGGTCACTGCATCATTTTGCCACCGCTCAGCATTGCTGCATGTTGGTGTGCAATGTGCACCTCCACGCAAACATGGAGCCCAAAAAGTGAAGGGATCCATTGCTTTTGCAGCAACTTATGTGTGCTATGTGTGATTCTATTTTTTGACCAAATTAAAGTGGTGAAAATGGGATAGATAGGAAAATGGTGAAATGGGGAGCAAGCAAAGGGAAGAACAAAAGGAAAGTAGAGCAGGAATGTGCAAGAGGGAGGTAGGAAAAACCATAGCTATCCATTTCTGTAACAGTGTAAACTGAAAATATGTGCAAAATATTAACTGAATTTGGACTGTCGCCTCCAGATAGAGGGGTAACCACAATGCAATCATGTTGTATAGCCAAATGGACTGAATCAAGTGTGTCAAGACAACATGTGTGAAATGTAGAACTATGTATTGGGACAGTTTTTTTTTGTGGGGCAGGTGCTCATTTATTCTTTATTTGAGAGAGAGGGGAATGTTGGGGTATAGGTATGTCTAGGTCAGGTAAGTTTGGTAGGTGAGGAAGTAATTGCAGACAGACAAAACAAACAAGATAAGAATGGTGATGGACAGAAAAGTTTGGGAGACACCATGATTGGGGTGATGGTGGGGACATCTCAGGCCCATGGCCATCAAGCTTGGAGACAGTGAGAACTGAGTCCTCACCCACTGGACTGTTATCACTGTCACCTTACTCCACAGGTGCCTGGAGTGCTTGAAGTCTCCTCCTCCTCCTAGTATGCGGCATAAGGGAGAGCAGCCTCTCCAGCTGGTACCTACATACAGCTGGTAGTAGACATGTACCAATGGTGAGGGGCAACCACTCTACGCACCATCACTGGCAGCTTGCTGTAGGTGATGAAATCACCACCTCTGCCATTGCTCCCATAGAATACCTCTGCATCAGCCTCCTGGGCAGGACTACTTGAGGATGCAGATAGTGCAGGTGCAGCAGAGGAAGTGCTGCCAGGTTCGCTCCCAGATATGCTGGGCATCGGTGATGCAGCTGGTGGAAAGGAGGCAGGCTGATCCACTGGGCTGGCCTACCTCACTATGCTGCAGATTATTTAGTGATATGGTACACATGGATAACATTAATACATTTTGATGACACATAATAAAAAGAAAAAAGAAAATAAAAAAAAATAAAAATAAAATATATTTTTTAACGATAAAGTAAAGAAAATTATAAAATAAAATATTTTTTTAAAAAATAAAATACAAATAAAGTAAATAAAAAAGAGAGATAATAGTTGGGGTCAGAGAAAAAAGAGATAAGATTCGAACCATCATATGTGACATACAATGCATTAATACAATTATACAACTCTATTACCTTAAGTTTTACATTTAAGTCTACCTCCTAACAGGTACGCACTATACTACAGATTGCTGCAAGTAATCATTGAAATATGCATATATTGCACTTATGCTGGTTTGAATTATACAGGTTCCAGTTTACAACAGGGCATTTGTGCCACTGGTATAGAGGTTTTAATTTACTGTTAATATTATTGAAAAAATAACAGTATGGTACAGTTGTGAATGGTGATATCTGAACCCACAACCTCTACCTAAAGTCTAATATTGGACTTTTACAATCGGTTTGTGCTACAGACTAATGCATGCATAATTGCATTTACAGTCAGGATACTCATGCTCAATTTGATACAATTCTATAAAATACCAAAAAAAAACTATCTTTAACAGTTAATGCTACAGTGACACTTCTCGTCTGCTGCAAACATGCCACTTGCTTCCCTCAGTCTCTCCAATCTATCCCAGTGGGCCTGGACATTGAATTCCTGATCACTAACAGTTGGGAAAAACAGAAATGAACAGAATACCATTATGCATACCAGTCTTGCCTATATTCCACTTTTTAAGTCTTACAAGTACTCACTTTAGTTGATACTTACACAGATGTGGGATGTCCTCAGTCCTAAATAACTCAATCCATTGGTCAAGAGTATCCCTCTTTCTTCTCTGTAGGTCATTAAAATGATGCCTATATTGCCCTCCAGTGCACAGGATACCAGTGGCACTGGATACAACCTGGGCTAAACTATCCCATGCCTCAGACTTGTACTGGGAGCCAGAATAGCCCCCCTGCAGAAACCTTTGGCTGTGGTGCTTTACTAGGAGTCCAATAAATATCCTGGGCTTCTGGACATCCCACCTCTATGCCCTAAACTTGGCACCTTCCCTGCTAATACCAGCCATGTCTATCTACAAGCAGATCTAGGGCAATGGAGACTGATACTTTCCCATCAATTCTAGTTATCCCATTTACTGGAGTGAGAACAACTGTGCAACACATTTATGGGATGGTGCATGGAGAGCAGCAGTGCCAATCAGTGAGGAATGTAATAACTGCAACTAGAAGATTAATTGGATAACACAATAATATTGTCTCATCCCTCATACACACATTTAAGATCAGCTCCACTATGTAAAGTGTTTTAACTGAGATTGAGTATAATGGAAAGTGAAACAACAGTAAAAGTGTATGGAATATCTTGTATTAGAACTCAGGACCATGTGTATGGCAGTTCTACACTTAACACCTGTTGCCATAAGAAACTTGAAATAACAGTTGCTCATGCTTCAATTCATTGTTATCACCTGTAATGTCACAACAATAAGAAAAGATTGCACACCTTGTACTAGAATGCAGAACCATATGTACTCTAGCCCTACACTTACACTTGTTGCCACATGACTAGTTACATGACATGCCATAATTTAATAATCATGGTGCTGCGGTAGCATTGTCACCTCACAGTAAGATGCTGTCCGGTTCGATTCTCAGCTAGAGCGTCTTCTGCATGGAGACATGCGTGAATGGGCGTACCTTCATTGAAGGTTGTGCATCAGGGCTGGTAACTTGGCACGTAAAAATCAACTACCAATCATTAGCGGACCGGAGTTTCACTGTGGCGACCCCTAACCGGGAAAAGCCGAAAGTCATTCTTAAAGTCCCTCTGTTAAGTGCTGTACAGTGCTGCTTAGCAGGTTTGCATGATGTCCAAAAGATTTAATTAAATGCATCCAGTTTCTATTTTTTGTTGCCTGGGTCCTGTCAGCTTCCTGGGAAATCCAGTTGTCCAGTTTGTGCACTGCAGTGCTTCATGCAAATGAGAGAATCACAGCCAAGCCTGCCCCCCCCCAAAAAAAAATAAAAATAAAAAAATTAAATTCAAAAAGAGAAAGACAAGTGGAAAGTAGCTGACATAAGGAAAAGCAATGTATGATATACACAGTACAAAAAGTTAGTACACATGAGGTATTTCTACGGAGGTCTGGATTTGATCTCTCACTCCACTGAACCTTCAGAACACAGTAAGGGTGCCTTATCCCTCTTTGCCACACAAACAGCTTTGCAGCAAGGAACTGAAATCATTCTTCATGCAACCAACTGCAACATCATCTACAGTAACATGACAACATACAACTGTTATGTGTACATTTATTATTTTTAGATGTAGTGCACTGAGTGATCACACAACCAGTTATGATTATTGCTTGCAAATATCATTCTTCTCTTATCTGACCAGTAATCTGAGACATGCAGTCTGTAAGCCATTCTATATCATTGGCCTTAAAATGTGAGAGGATACTAAATGGTAATAATATAATATTCAGTTGCCAACAAATGAAGGGGAGGTTGGATGTTAATGAACCTGTGAATTGTGTGCTGCTTACTTACTTACATTTTCAACCTTGACAAAAGTGCATTTAACACTTTGTAAGTCTAACCTGACACACCCACTGGCTGTAGGGCAGTCTGCATTGCTGTTGTGTTTACCTTCTCCCAACCAGTGCAATGATCCAAAGTTGCAATCCATTAAACATAAACACTGAGTGATGCCTGCACTATGTTTACATCTCATACACAGAGCCAAGGATTTGGGATTCAACAATTCTCACAAGCTCACACCTCATTTGCATCCCCACCATGTTGACAGCCCTGAACCTACACAAGAAAATGCAACTGTGTAGCTAGGGAAACTGAAGGTGAATGGACTTGTTTATATGATAAACACAGAAGAGAGGTTATTACTTTGGGATCTATCTGCACAGACGATTACTGATTTTGCAAAGGTATGCCTGCATTTTGTCAGCTACATACTGCATATGCTGACATGTACTTAAGAATAATCGTTTATATATATTTTTTGATTAGCAGAAACTTTAACACTTTTATCTGTATGCATTAGTTAAATGTGTACCGATGGCATGGGCAAGTTTGTCAGGGCATTTCACAGGTATATATATATAATTGACAATACCTTCACATGGAATATTCTGCATTAAATCTCTAGACATTTCAGGAACAAGTCATTTGAGGGCACTTTTAGCATCTCAAAGATGTTTTGTTAGCCGTATGTGTCATTTGACTGTTCATTTGTGGGTGGGGGAGCAAAGCTACATTTCTGTTATGGCACAAACAAGGGTATGTTGTTATAGTTACTCTCCTCTTTTTCATTCAGCTTACACATTTAAGTCAAATATGTCTCTGCTGTCACATGTTAAGGTCATTTCTGTACAAATCTTCCACCTTTTACTCGCTTATACTACCAAGTAATGAAATACAAGGATATGCCACTCATTCATATTATTACACAATACACTCCAGGTGCAAGATATACCTTGTAAATGCAGCAGTTGCCACAGTTTAATTCAGGGCTGACTCTGTCTCATGCAAGCAGTACACAGCCAATACATGGGGGGGTAAAGGTTGTGAGAAGTGCCTGGCATCAATGTTAGTATATGCATGTGCAAAGGAGGAATGTTTTATTTCCTAGGTGGTGAGTGTGCTATGCATTATCTTTTAGCCAATGTGACCCACAGCAGCTGGTGGTTCCCCCCCTGACTCCTCATCTGCATATGGCTGTGGTGACCTTGGAATTGGTGGTGGGATGTGTGCTCCTTCCCCTTGCTGATCCTGCTAAAGCTGTTTTCCTAAGGATGATGTTGTGCAGCATGGTACATACTGTGAATATTTCAGTACATGTCTGTGGATTATACTGCAGGGCCCCCTAGATGTCTCTAGGCACCAGAACCATGACTTAAGCAGCCCAAACAAATGGTCTATGATGTTTCTGGTTTGAGCATGTGCCTCATTATGGCATTCTTCAGTAAGTGTATGTGCATTTTTGATGGGTGTCATCAGCCATTGTTTCAGTGCATAACCTGTATCCCCTTGTAAATGACCTTTTGGGATATCCTCCCTAGCAAACTTCTGGTACAGTTGGAAGGTGTGCCAGATATGTAAGTCATGGTAACTGCGAGGGTTGCCAGCACACATGTTTAAGATGATTCCTGTGGCATTACACACAACTTGGCAGTTAATAGAGTGATAATCCTTTCTGTTTGTGTAGAGCCTACCCTGATCCCCAGGTGGTGTCTTAATTTCTTTATGTTGCAATATAATCTATGGCACCATGTACTTCGGGGTAGTGTGCTACACATTAGAACTCCTGCATATTTCTGACCCTCTCCTCAGGATTATGGGGAAAATATATGTGGTCCCTGGCATGCTGGAGCATTGCATTCAGGAGCTGATGCAGGATCCTGAATGCTGATGCCTGTGACACCCCCAGCATGCCCCCTGTTGGTCTCTGAAAGGTACCTGTAGCTAAGATTCTAAGTGCTACACATACCTTTGTCTCCACTTGGATGGGTTTTCTTCGGTTGGTCCTGGCTCTGAGATGAGGATGACAGAGGTTGCAGAGTACCTGTAGTGTGTCCCTAGCAACCCTGTAACGCTCTACAATTTCCACATCATGTAGGCTGTGAAAAGTTAAATGGCACCTGAAAACTCTTCTCCTTCTTGGCCTAAGTCTATTGGTAGCAGCAGCAGCATAGACTTCAGCCTGTTGCACATACAAATGAATTAAAGCAGTAGCAGCCCCTAACATTCTTTACATGTAGGATCCTTTACATGGCTGTATTCCAGTAGGTTTTTGAATTTGCACTGAAAGCCTACATGGAGTCTACATGTTTGTTTTATAGCTTGTTGAATCGATCCAATGTATTGGATTGGTTAATTAGCATGCAGTTTAGCTGCTTAAACTGTAATTAGCATGGCACAATGTTTACCTTGTTTGTGCGGTGGTGCACACCTCTACACAGCACTTACTGAATCTAAAACTTTGTGTTACCATGCACACACTAGAAACGGACTGTGTAGGGTTTAGTGAATTTCCACATATATGTATCTTTGTTGTCAATATGATGTCTTCGCTCTTTAAAATTTTATCAAAGCTTGCCATACATTTACTTTCAAGAAGCAAGTGTGTTTCAATTTCAAGGCTTCAAGCACCACCTTCAGAGAGATCTGAGCCCTGGAAAATAAAGTTTGCCACTGTCCCCACTTCTTACACATTTACTTGAAAATAATGGATTAGGCAAGCTAGCATAATTTATTTTTTATGTTGATTAGCAAGACATCTTTTGTGCTTTCTGCTTTTACTTTCAGCCATCAAAGCAGTATCATCTGCATATCCAAAGTTGTTAGTATTTCTTCCATCATTTTTGATTTTGGCATCTGCCTTGGCTACCACAACAAATCTTCATGACTCTGTTTGTACTGCTCACTCCCTTATTTAAGTTTTAGGTACATCTGTAAAGCTTAAGATCTGCTGGCCTTCAAGAAGCTTGACTGTCATCTTTGACTGCCTTTCACATACCATAGTCTTTCCTTGCTTCCTAATTACTATTTACATTTTGACGGACAATGTTCATATTAATGATCTTCATTAATATGTAACCTACCCAAAGTCCATGTAGATTTTATAATTGTATAATCCTAGTTATAATCATACTGTTAATAATAGTGACCTCCATGGTTTATACTTAGGATTAGGTTCACCACAGATAGAAGATATCTGAGATGTAAACCAAACACAAAAAGTGGAATTCTGCCTTTAGGTAGTAATAGACCAAGGTCAGTGAGGTGATATAGTTAAGGTTATTGTACCAGTAGCTTCATAATAGAAGAGACACTATTAAATATGTTTTTATATGTTTAGTCATAAACCTATCTTACATACACACATACATCTGTCTTGTTTATCTTCTCCTTTCATTTTCCAAGTGCCACCTACTGCAATACCAGATAGGTCACTGTCATCCTTGTTGTTGTTGTTGAGAATTAAAACGTGCTGCACTTAAGTCTGCCAAGGATCATCATGCTGGTGTGTTTAACTTGCAGTTATGAGACATGACAAGATGGGTCAATTGATGAAAAAAAGTATATTGAAAGGCTAAATACTGAGCTAACAAATAAAAAACTAAACTTGTAGTAACTTGAACTAAGCTTTATAATTTGAAGACATGATTCATTTTGTGCAAGTAAGGAAGATCTGCCCAAAATCACCATAACAGATTTACTACTGGCACATTTATGAAACCATTAAATGTGATGCATTGTACTAAGGTTTCAGCTGCAATTTGCTGCTGTGTTTTGCCCAAGAAAGTAGTCCTACATCAATCCGAATGAGAGGTTTATTACTGAATGCACTAATACTTTTAAATCATTAACTGTGAATCTCTTACACACACGCGCACACACGCACACATGCACACAGGCACGCACACACGCACACACACTCTCTCACACACACACACACACACACACACACACACACACACACACACACACACACACACAAACACACACGTATTGCAGAAATGAATGAATGCAACCACAAAAGAAAATTAATCTTTTAAGTAGTAAAGTGGACATCCAAATAGACATTTTTCAGCCATGACCTAGACCATCAAAATATCAGCAACAAACAAATCATTTATATTATCTTGTGGCTAATAAAATACAGTTTAAGATTATACAAGTATGCTAGCTTTCTCTAGTCTCAGACTTCTTAATAAAACAGATTATCCCATGTAGAAAACATATTCTTTTGCCCATATTTGCAAATCTGTACATTTCCCAAATTTGGATTCTGTTCAAAATCTATTTTCCTTACAAGCTTTTATGGCATTACCCTTGGATTGTTTACAAAACTAATTTTATTTTGAAAATCATGTTGCAACATCAGGCTAGCTGAATATACACTGTTGGTGAATGTGTGGAACGTCTGTAACCTCTCTGCGTGCTATTTAACTGTTGTCTCTATGGCTCACATTTCATATTTGCAAGTCTATTTTTATTCCTGTTTATCACAAATCTGATGACAGCTATACCATCTTCTTGCAGCCATGGTGGAGTTACTGTGCTGAATGTTATTCCATATATTTCAAAGAGTTGTTTTAATTATGAACATCTGACTAGCGATCCATATTCAGATTTATATTCTCTGGCATTTCAAGCACTGTAAAAATATTGTCTCAGGCTGGTATTACTGCAGGGGTTCACAGAAATGTGAAAGGGTCTAGTGCTAGGAATCATACATATCCTCAGTCGTTACAAGTAATCTTTACAAATAAACACAGAACAGTAAATGCCAGTATTGACATTTGCACACAACTCAGACATCTGAACAGGTAATATTTTACTCTGTTGTTAATCAAGTACAGGAAACAGCCTTTCAAAATCTTTTTAATCCTCTCATGCATATTTGGGAAATATATTATCTCCCCAGTCACTGACTTTTTTAACAAAGCCAAGCTGTATTTTTTGGATTATTTTTAATGCTATTTTTTTGGCCTTTGTAAGTCTTGTCCCTTTCAATATGTATTTTTCATTGGCTGTTACTTTTATCTCATTGTTAAACTTTTTATCTCTTTCTCACCATGCTATCATTGCCATTTTCTTATACTATTTATTATTCAAATATAATTCTTTCAGCTATTACAGTAATGTACCTTTGTTTTCTGTTTCAGACCTTGCTTTTTACTATCAATAATCTCAGTACTGTACCTTTGTTTTCTGTTTCAGACCTTGCTTTTTCACTTCAGTAATCTCAGTACTGTATCTTTGCTTTCTGTTCAGACCCCGCTTTTTAACTATCAGTAATTTCAGTACTGTATCTTTGTTTTCTGTTTCAGACCTTGCTTTTCACTTCAGTAATATCAGTACTGTACCTTTGTTTTCTGTTTCAGACCTTGCTTTTTCACTATCAGTAATCTTAGTACCGTATCTTTGTTTTCTGCTTCAGACCCTGCTTTTTAACTATCAGTAATCTCAGTACTGTATCTTTGTTTTCTCTTTCAGACCTTGCTTTTCACTTCAGTAATCTCAGTACTGTACCTTTGTTTTCTGTTTCAGACCTTGCTTTTTCACTATCAGTAATCTTAGTACCGTATCTTTGTTTGCTGTTTCGGACCCTGCTTTTCACTATCAGTAATCTCAGTACTGTATCTTTGTTTTCTGTTTCAGACCCTGATTTTTCACTTCAGCAATCTCAGTACTATCTTTGTTTCTTATTTCAGACCCTGCTTTTTCACTTCAGTAATCTCAGTACTGTATTTTTGTTTTCTGTTTCAGACCTTGCTTTTTCACTTCAGTTATCTCAGTAGTGTATCTTTGTTTTCTGTTTCAGACCCTTCTTTTTCACTTCAGTAATCTCAGTACTATATTTGTTTTCTTTTTCAGACCATGCATTTTCACTATCAGTAATCTCAGTACTGTATCTTTGCTTTCTGTTCAGACCCCACTTTTTAACTATCAGTAATCTCAGTACTGTATCTTTGCTTTCTGTTCAGACCCCACTTTTTAACTATCAGTAATCTCAGTACTGTATCTTTGTTTTTTGTTTCAGACCTTGCTTTTCACTTCAGTAATCTCAGTACTGTACCTTTGTTTTCTGTTTCAAAGCTTGCTTTTTCACTATCGGTAATCTTAGTACCGTATCTTTTTTGCTGTTTCGGACCCTGCTTTTTACTATCAGTAATATCAGTACTGTACCTTTGTTTTCTGTTTCAGACCTTGCTTTTTCACTATCAGTAATCTCAGTACTGTATCTTTGTTTTCTGTTTCAGACCCTGATTTTTAACTTCAGCAATCTCAGTACTATCTTTGTTTCTTATTTCAGACCCTGCTTTTTCACTTCAGTAATCTCAGTACTGTATTTTTGTTTTCTGTTTCAGACCTTGCTTTTTCACTTCAGTTATCTCAGTAGTGTATCTTTGTTTTCTGTTTCAGGCCCTACTCTTTCACGTCAGTAATCTCAGTACTACCTTTGTTTTCTGTTTCAGACCCTGCTTTCTCACTATCAGTAATCTCAGAACTATCTTTGTTTTCTGTTTCAGACCTTGCTTTTTCACTATCAGTAATCTCTGTACTGTATCTTTGTTTTCTGTTTCAAACCTTGCTTTTTCACTGTCAGTAATCTCAGTACTGTACCTTTGTTTTCTGTTTCAAACCTTGCTTTTTCACTGTCAGTAATCTCAGTACTGTACCTTTGTTTTCTGTTTCAGACCCTGCTTTTTACTATCAGTAATCTCAGTACTGTATCTTTGTTTTCTGTTTCAGGCCTTGCTTTTTCACTATCAGTAATCTCTGTACTGTATCTTTGTTTTCTGTTTCAAACCTTGCTTTTTCACTGTCAGTAATCTCAGTACTGTACCTTTGTTTTCTGTTTCAAACCTTGCTTTTTCACTGTCAGTAATCTCAGTACTGTACCTTTGTTTTCTGTTTCAGACCCTGCTTTTTACTATCAGTAATATCAGTACTGTATCTTTGTTTTCTGTTTCAGACCCTGATTTTTCACTTCAGCAATTTCAGTACTATCTTTGTTTCTTATTTCAGACCTTGCTTTTTCACTTCAGTAATCTCAGTACTGTATTTTTGTTTTCTGTTTCAGACCTTGCTTTTTCACTATCAGTAATATCAGGACTGTATCTTTGTTTTCTGTTTCAGATCCCAATTTTTCACTATCGGTAATCTCAGTACTGTACCTTTGGTTTCTGTTTCAGATCTTGCTTTTTCACCATCAGTAATCTCAGTAGTGTATCTTTGTTTTCTGTTTCAGACCTTTCTTTTTCACTTCAGTAATCTCAGTACTATATTTGTTTTCTTTTTCAAACCATGCATTTTCACTACAGTAATCTCAGTACTGTATCTTTGCTTTCTGTTCAGACCCCGCTTTTTCACTATCAGTAATCTCAGTACTATATCTTTGTTTTCTGTTTCACACCCTATTTCACTTCAGTAATCTCAGTACTATCTTTTCCCACAAAAACATCCACAGGATCTCTCAATGGCTTAGAAAATAACACTCAATGTCTATAAAAGTAAAAACTGGAACAAATTTATTGGTAAGCGCTTTCGTGATGTAGGTACATCACTTCATCAGACCTATAACTGACACACACAACTATGCTTATATTACTAAGTTAATTCAAAACAACCAATCCTAGTGCACACCAGCAATTTCCCTCTCATTTTCTTAAAAGGGTACACTTAATAAATAAGGCATCTCCCTAGTACTAGCATGCATATGTAGCAACAGAAGTTCTTACAACCTATACATTCTCAAAGATTAACAATAATAATATGAAAATCAGCATTATAAAAATACATTTATGCACAATACATAAAAAACATGCATATAAAAAAGACATGTATAAAACATATGTATAAATAATATATATATATATATATATATATATATATATATATATATATATATATAAGAAAGAGAAAAACGTGTGTGTAGGAAATGTATATAGAATGGAACACACTTCCTTTATCTACAAAACTTAACACTTTCTTGCTAATATAACAACTGATGACACTCATATTAGAAAATAATGCTATGATGTTTGAACATAAGATATGTCTCCAAAAAGAGGGTGTAACTATGGGCACTTCAAGTGCCAACAGCTATGCCAATTTAGTGATGGCCAGTTGGGAGAATCAGCATGTGCTGTCACTGAACAGGTGGGGACAGGTAATTTTCTACAAATGTTTTGTGGATGTTCCTGGTGTGGAAGGGCAACACAGCTGAGCTAAAGGGTTTTGTTAATACTACCACAAGTACTGTGGTGGTGGTGCTGCGGTAGCGTTGTCGCCTCACAGTAAGACATTGTCCTGTTTGATTCTCAGCTAGAGTGTCTTCTGTGTGGAGACAGGCGTGAATGGGCGTACCTTCATTGAAGGTTGTGCGTCAGGGCTGGCAACTCGGCACATAAAAATCTACTGCCATTCATTAGCGGACCGGAGTTCCGCTGTGGCGAACCCTAACCGGGAAATGCCAAAAGACACAACAACATTAATACTGCCAGAAACTTTTTAGAGTTTGAAGTTAATTTTTCTGACAGTGAGATGAATTGTGTGTGTTGGGATGGAGATGGGAAACTATCCACCAGGATATACAGGAAAGAGTATCATAGGAACCATCTTCTGCACAGAAGTAGCATGCACCCCTGAAACATTTTCACGAATGTAGTGAAGGGCAAACACTATGGGTATCTAGACTGACAACTGAAGGTGCAGTTTTTGACTCTGAATTACATGTATTGGAACAGAGATTTGTGGAGAGGAGATATACAGACCCTATAATCCGAGGGATAATACCTGATACAGCAGAATTAAGATGTAATGTTGGGAGACCTTACTACTCAGATGAAGGAACAAAGGTTGGAAGCAACATTAAGCATAGAAGAAGGACAAACAGACACGTATGAGTACCTGCTGAATTTTCAAGTGATGTGAAGGAAGTGACAGATACCATTAGAAAATATTGGCCTATTCTAACTCAAGATCCTGATATAGGACCAATTGTAAATGACAGGCCTTACTTTTCCTATAGAAACAAAAAGTCACTCAAACAATTTTTATGTTATCCGAGGAATAGAAGGGGGATAGGAATACAGGATGGCAAGAAAGGCACTATTCCCTGTCATAATTGCAATCAATGTAAATGCATTGACACAAGCAATAAGTTTATACACCCTGACCTTAAAATTGAGTTTGAGTTCAATGTCAAAGTGGGCTGTAACAGCACAAATATTGTTTATCTGGCTATATGTAACTTGTGTTCTTCCTTTTACGTTGGTAAAACCAACAGGACTTTTAGGTATAGGATTAGGGAGCATTTGTTAAAAATGAGAAATTCAGATAGTACTAATGCATTAGCAAAACATGTAAATAAAACTGATATTACACACACTTTCAGATTCATGGCAATTGAAATGGTCTACAAAATGAACGAGGAGGAGACATTGTAAATTTAACATAAACTACAGAGAGTAGATGGATAGTGAAGTTGAGAGCAGACAAAGGGAGGGGTTTGAATGATAAGGTACCCATTAAACTCCTATTAAAATCTAGACCCTTAGCAAGAAAGTGTTAAGTTTTGTATTTAAAAGAAGTATATTTCATTCTATATACATTTCCTACACACATTTTTCTTTTTCTTATATATATATATATATATATATATATATATATATATATATATCGCTTTTTCATTATCAGTAATCTCAGTACTATCTTTGTTTTCTGTCTTCAGACCTTCCTTTTCACTATCAGTAATTTCAGTACTATCTTTGTTTTCTGTTTCAGACCTTGCTTTTTCACGATCAGTAATCTCAGTACTGTATCTTTGTTTTCTGTTTCAGACCTTCCTTTTTCACTGTCAGTAATCTTAGTACTGTATCTTTGCTTTCTGTTTCAAATCTTGCTTTCTCACTATCAGTAATCTCAGTACTGTATATTTGTTTTCTGTTTCAAACCTTGCTTTTTCACTATCAGTAATCTCAGTACTATCTTTGTTTTCTGTTTCAGGCCTTGCTTTTTCACTGGCGGTAGTCTCAGTACTGTATCTTTGTTTTCTGCTTCAGACCCTGCCTTTTAACTATCAGTAATCTCAGTACTATATCTTTGTTTTCTGTTTCAGACCCTGCTTTTTAACTATCAGTAATCTCAGTACTATCTTTGTTTTCTGTTTCAGGCCTTGCTTTTTCACTGTCGGTAGTCTCAGTATTAAATCTTTGTTTTCTGCTTCAGACCTTGCTTTTTCACTGTCAGTAATCTCAGTATTGTATCTTTGTTTTCTGTGTTTCAGATCCTGCTTTTTCACTGTCAGTAATCAATCTCAGTACTGTATCTTTGTTTTCTGGTTCAGACCCCGCTTTTTCACTATCAGTAATCTCAGTACTGTTTCTTTGTTTTCTGTTTCAGATCTCGCTTTTTCACTATCGGTATCTCAGTACTGTACCTTTGGTTTCTGTTTTGGATCTTGCTTTTTCACTATCAGTAATCTCAGTACTGTACCTTTATTTTCTGTTTCAGACCTTGCTTTTTCACTTCAGTTATCTCAGTACTGTATCGTTTTCTATTTCAGACCACGCTTTTTCACTATCAGTAATCTCAGTACTATCTTTGTTTTCTGTTTCAGGCCTTGCTTTTTCACTGTCGGTAGTCTCAGTACTGTATCTTTGTTTTCTGCTTCAGACCCTGCCTTTTAACTATCAGTAATCAAAGTACTGTATCTTTGTTTTCTGTTTCAGACCACACTTTTTCACTATCAGTAATCTCAGTACTCTATCTTTGTTTTTTGTTTCGGACCCTGCTTTTTCACTGTCAGTAATCTCAGTACTATCTTTGTTTTCTGTTTCAGACCTTCCTTTTCACTATCAGTAATCTCAGTACTGTATCTTTGTTTCCTGCATTTCAGATCCTGCCTTTTCACTGTCAGTAATCTCAGGACTGTATCTTTGTTTTCTGTTTCAGACCCCGCTTTTTCACTATCAGTAATCTCAGTACTGTATCTTTGTTTTCTGTTTCAGATCCCACTTTTTCACTATCAGTAATCTCAGTACTGTACCTTTGTTTTTTGTATCAGTCCTTGCTTTTTCGCTATCAGTAATCTCAGTACTATCTTTGTTTTCTGTTTCAGACCCTGCTTTTTAACTTCAGTAATCTCAGTACTATCTTTGTTTTCTGTTTCAAACATTGTTTTTTCACTGTCAGTAATCTCAGTACTGTCTTTGTTTTCTGTTTCAGACCTTGCTTTTTCACGATCAGTAATCTCAGTACTGTATCTTTGTTTTCTGTTTCAGACCTCCCTTTTTCACTGTCAGTAATCTCAGTACTGTATCTTTGTTTTCTGTTTCAAATCTTGCTTTCTCACTATCAGTAATCTCAGTACTGTATCTTTGTTTTCTGTTTCAAACCTTGCTTTTTCACTATCAGTAATCTCAGTACTATCTTTGTTTTCTGTTTCAGGCCTTGCTTTTTCACTGGTGGTAGTCTCAGTACTGTATCTTTGTTTTCTGCTTCGGACCCTGCCTTTTAACTATCAGTAATCTCAGTACTGTATCTTTGTTTTCTGTTTCAGACCCTGCTTTTTAACTATCAGTAATCTCAGTACTATCTTTGTTTTCTGTTTCAGGCCTTGCTTTTTCACTGTCGGTAGTCTCAGTATTAAATCTTTGTTTTCTGCTTCAGACCTTGCTTTTTCACTGTCAGTAATCTCAGTACTGTATCTTTGTTTTCTGTGTTTCAGATCCTGCTTTTTCACTGTCAGTAATCAATCTCAGTAATGTTTCTTTGTTTTCTGTTTCAGATCTCACTTTTTCACTATCGGTATCTCAGTACTGTACCTTTGGTTTCTGTTTTGGATCTTGCTTTTTCACTATCAGTAATCTCAGTACTGTACCTTTATTTTCTGTTTCAGACCTTGCTTTTTCACTTCAGTTATCTCAGTACTGTATCGTTGTTTTCTATTTCAGACCACGCTTTTTTCACTATCAGTAATCTCAGTACTATCTTTGTTTTCTGTTTCAGGCCTTGCTTTTTCACTGTCAGTAGTCTCAGTACTGTATCTTTGTTTTCTGCTTCAGACCCTGCCTTTTAACTATCAGTAATCAAAGTACTGTATCTTTTTTTTCTGTTTCAGGCCTTGCTTTTTCGCTATAAGTAATCTTAGTACTGTATCTTTGTTTTCTGTTTCAGACCACACTTTTTCACTATCAGTAATCTCAGTACTCTATCTTTGTTTCTTGTTTCGGGTCCTGCTTTTTCACTATCAGTAATCTCAGTACTATCTTTGTTTTCTGTTTCAGACCTTCCTTTTCAGTATCAGTAATCTCAGTACTATCTTTGTTTTCTGTTTCAGACCCAGGTTTTTCACGTCAGTAATCTCAGTACTGTATCTTTGTTTCCTGCATTTCAGATCCTGCCTTTTCACTGTCAGTAATCTCAGGACTGTATCTTTGTTTTCTGTTTCAGACCCCACTTTTTCACTATCAGTAATCTCAGTACTGTATCTTTGTTTTCTGTTTCAGATCCCACTTTTTCACTATCAGTAATCTCAGTACTGTGCCTTTGTTTTTTGTATCAGTCCTTGCTTTTTCACTATCAGTAATCTCAGTACTATCTTTGTTTTCTGTTTCAGACCCTGCTTTTTAACTTCAGCAATATCAGTACTATCTTTGTTTTCTGTTTCAAACATTGTTTTTTCACTGTCAGTAATATCAGTACTATCTTTGTTTTCTGTTTCAGACCTTGCTTTTTCACTATCAGTAATCTCAGTACTATCTTTGTTTTCTGTTTCAGACCTTGCTTTTTCACTATCAGTAATCTCTGTACTATCTTTGCTTTCTGTTTCAGACCTTGCTTTTTCACTATCAGTAATCTCAGTACTATCTTTAGCGAGTAGCTTGCTCTGTTTGTAGGTTAAACGCCGGGGTAAACAAGATAAAAATAAATCAATAACGCAGTCAGAAACCCCAGAGTAGGCAAATCCAATACAGCTACGATACAGTCCAAAAAACAGTCAAAACAGTTAGGTAAAATACCAATAAACTGTTTAATAAATAAAAAGATGAGCGCTTTCGCTTACACAGCTTCTTCAGATCTATGATCAGTACTATCTTTGTTTTCTGTTTCAGACCCTGCTTTTTAACTTCAGTAATCTCAGTACTATCTTTGTTTTCTGTTTCAAACATTGTTTATTCACTGTCAGTAATCTCAGTACTATATTTGTTTTCTGTTTCAGACCCCGCTTTTTCACTATCAGTAATATCAGTACTTTATCTTTGTTTTCTGTTTCAGACCCTATTTTTTCAATGTCAGCAATCTCAGTACTGTATCTTTGTTTTCTGTTTCACACCCTATTTCACTTTAGTAATCTCAGTACTATCTTTTCCCACAAAAACATCCACAGGATCTCTCAATGGCTTAGAAAATAACACTCAATGTCTATAAAAGTAAAAACTGGAACAAATTTATCGGTAAGCGCTTTCATGATGTAGGCACATCACTTCATCAGACCTATCACTGACACACACAACTATGCTTATATTACTAAGGTAATTCAAAACAACCAATCCTAGTGCACACCAGCAATTTCCCTCTCATTTTCTTAAAAGGGTACACTTAATAAATAAGGCATCTCCCTAGTACTAGCATGCATATGTAGCAACAGAAGTTCTTACAACCTATACATTCTCAAAGATTAACAATAATAATATGAAAATCAGCATTATAAAAATACATTTATGCACAATACATAAAAAACATGCATATAAAAAACACATGTATAAAACATATGTATAATATATATATATATATATATCAGAAAGAGAAAAGCATGTGTGTAGGAAATGTATATAGAATGGAACACACTTCCTTTATATACAAAACTTAACACTCACTTTCTTGCTAATATACCAACTGATGACACTCATATTAGAAAATAATGCTATGATGTTTGAACATAAGATATGTCTCCAAAAAGAGGGTGTAACTATGGGCACTTTGAGTGCCAACAGCTATGCCAATTTAGTGATGGCCAGTTGGGAGAATCAGCATGTGCTGTCACAGAACAGGTGGGGACAGGTAATTTTCTACAAATGTTTTGTGGATGTTCCTGGTGTGGAAGGGCAACACAGCTGAGCTAAAGGGTTTTGTTAATACTACAAGTACTGTGGTGGTGGTGCTGCGGTAGCGTTGTCGCTTCACAGTAAGAAATTGTCCTGTTCGATTCTCAGCTAGAGTGTCTTCTGTGTGGAGACATGCGTGAATGGGCGTACCTTCGTTGAAGGTTGTACGTCAGGGCTGGCAACTCGGCATGTAAAAATCTACTGCCATTCATTAGTGGACCGGAGTTCTGCTGTGGCGAACCCTAACTGGGAAAAGCCGAAAGACACAACAACATTAATACTGCCACAAACTTTTTAGAGTCTGAAGTTAATTTTTCTGACAGTGAGATGAATTGTGTGTATTGGGATGGAGATGTGAAACTATCCACCAGGATATACAGGAAAGAGTATCATAGATACCATCTCCTGAACAGAAGTAGCATGCACCCCTGACACATTTTCACAAATGTAGTGAAGGGCAAACACTATGGGTATCTAGACTGAAAACTGAAGGTTCAGTTTTTGACTCTGAATTACATGTATTGGAACAGAGATTTGTGGAGAGGGGATATACAGACCCTATAACCCGAGGGATAATATCTGATACAGCAGAATTAAGATGTAATGTTGGGAGACCTTACTACTCACATGAAGGAACAAAGGTTGGAAGCAACATTAAGCATAGGAGAAGGACAAACAGACACGTATGAGTACCTGCTGAATTTTCAAGTGATGTGAAGGAAGTGACAGATGCCATTAGAAAATATTGGCCTATTCTAACTCAAGATCCTGATATAGGACCAATTGTAAATGACAGGCCTTACTTTTCCTATAAAAACAAAAAGTCACTCAAACAATTTTTATGTTATCCAAGGAATAGAAGGGGGATAGGAATACAGGATGGCAAGAAAGGCACTATTCCCTGTCATAATTGCAATCAATGTAAATGCATTGACACAAGAAATAGGTTTATACACCCTGACCTTAAAATTGAGTTTGAGTTCAATGTCAAAGTGGGCTGTAACAGCACAAATATTGTTTATCTGGCTATATGTAACTTATGTTCTTCCTTTTACAGGACGTTTAGGTATAGGATTAGGGAGCATTTGTTAAAAATGAGAAATTTAGATAGTACTAATGTATTAGCGAAATGTGTAAATAAAACTGATATTACACACACTTTCAGATTCATGGCAATTGAAATGGTCTACAAAATGAACGAGGAGGAGACATTGTAAATTTAACATAAACTACTGAGAGTAGATGGATAGTGAGGTTGAGAGCAGACAAAGGGAGGGGTTTGAATGATAGGGTACCCATTAAACTCCTATTAAAATCTAGACCCTTACCAAGAAAGTGTTAAGTTTTGTATTTAAAAGAAGTATATTCCATTCTATATACATTTCCTACACACGTTTTTCTTTTTCTTATATATATATATATATATATATATATATATATATATATATATATATATCGCTTTTTCAATATCAGTAATCTCAGTACTATCTTTGATTTCTGTTTCAGACCTTCCTTTTCACTATCAGTAATCTCAGTACTGTATCTTTGTTTTCTGTTTCCGACCTTCCTTTTTCACTGTCAGTAATCTCAGTACTGTATCTTTTCTGTTTCAAATCTTGCTTTCTCACTATCAGTAATCTCAGTACTGTATCTTTGTTTTCTGTTTCAAACCTTGCTTTTTCACTATCAGTAATCTCAGTACTATCTTTGTTTTCTGTTTCAGGCCTTGCTTTTTCACTGTCGGTAGTCTCAGTACTGTATCTTTGTTTTCTGCTTCAGACCCTGCTTTTTAACTATCAGTAATCTCAGTACTGTATCTTTGTTTTCTGTTTCAAACCTTGCTTTTTCACTATCAGTAATCTCAGTACTATCTTTGTTTTCTGTTTCAGACCTTGCTTTTTCACTGTCAGTAATCTCACTACTGTATCTTTGTTTTCCGTTTCTGACCTTGCTTTTTCACTGTCAGTAATCTCTGGACTGTATCTTTGTTTTCTGTTTCAAATCTTGCTTTCTCACTATCAGTAATCCCACTACTGTATCTTTGTTTTCTGTTTCAGACCCTGCTTTTTACTATCAGTAATCTCAGTTCTGTATCTTTGTTTTCTGTTTCAAACCTTGCTTTTCGCTATCAGTAATCTCAGTAGTGTGTCTTTGTTTTTTGTTTCAGACCCAGCTTTTTCACTATCAGAAATCTCAGTACTATCTTTGTTTCCTATTTCAGACCCTGCTTTTTCACTTTAGTAATCTCAGTAGTGTATCTTTGTTTTCTGTTTCAAACCCAGCTTTTTCACTATCAGTAATCTCAGTACTATCTTTGCTTTCTGTTTCAGACCTTGCGTTTTCACTGTCAGTAATCTCAGTACTGTATCTTTGTTTTCTGTTTCAGACCCCATTTTTTCACTATCAGTAATCTCAGTACTATCTTTGTTTTCGGTTTCAGAACTTGCTTTTTAACTATCAGTAATCTCACTACTGTAGCTTTGTTTTCTGCTTCAGACCCTACTTTTTCACTATCAGTAATCTCAGTACTATCTTTGTTTTCTGCTTCAGACCCTGCTTTTTAACTATCAGTAATCTCAGTACTGTATCTTTGTTTTCTATTTCAGACCCTGATTTTTCACTTCAGTAATCTCAGTACTGTATCTTTGTTTTCTATTTCAGACCCTGATTTTTCACTTCAGTAATCTCAGTACTGTATCTTTGTTTTCTGCTTCAGACCCTGCTTTTTAACTATCAGTAATCTCAGTACTGTATCTTTGTTTTCTGTTTCAGACCTTGCTTTTTCACTGTCAGTAATCTCACTACTGTAGCTTTGTTTTCTGCTTCAGACCCTGCTTTTTTGCTACCAGTAATCTCAGTAGTGTGTCTTTGTTTTCTGTTTCAGACCCAGCTTTTTCACTATCAGTAGTCTCAGTACTATCTTTGTTTTCTGCTTCAGACCCTGCTTTTTAACTATCAGTAATCTCAGTACTGTATCTTTGTTTTCTATTTCAGATCCTGCTTTTTACTATCAGTAATCTCACTACTGTATCTTTGTTTTCTGTTTCAGACCTTGCTTTTTCACTGTCAGTAATCTCAGTACTGTATATTTGTTTTCTGTTTCAAATCTTGCTTTCTCACTATCAGTAATCTCAGTACTGTATCTTTGTTTTCTGTTTCAAACCTTGCTTTTTCACTATCAGTAATCTCAGTACTATCTTTGTTTTCTGTTTCAGGCCTTGCTTTTTCACTGTCGGTAGTCTCAGTACTGTATCTTTTTTTTCTGTTTCAGATCCTGCTTTTTACTATCAGTAATTTCACTACTGTATCTTTGTTTTCTGTTTCAGACCTTGCTTTTTCACTGTCAATAATCTCAGTACTGTATCTTTGTTTTCTGTTTCAGACCCTGCTTTTTACTATCAGTAATCTCAGTACTGTATCTTTGTTTTCTGTTTCAAACCTTGCTTTTTCGCTATCAGTAATCTCAGTAGTGTGTCTTTGTTTTCTGTTTCAGACCCAGTTTTTTCACTATCAGTAATCTCAGTACTATCTTTGTTTCATATTTCAGGCCCTGCTTTTTCACTTTAGTAATCTCAGTAGTGTATCTTTGTTTTCTGTTTCAGACCCCATTTTTTCACTATCAGTATTCTCAGTACTATCTTTGTTTTCTGTTTCAGATCTTGCTTTTTCACTGTCAGTAATCTCACTACTGTAGCTTTGTTTTCTGCTTCAGACCCTGCTTTTTCACTATCAGTAATCTCAGTACTATTTTTGTTTTCTGCTTCAGACCCTGCTTTTTAACTATCCGTAATCTCAGTAGTGTGTCTTTGTTTTCTGTTTCAGTCCCAGCTTTTTCACTATCAGTAATCTCAGTACTATCTTTGTTTTCTGTTTCAGACCTTGGTTTTTCACTGTCAGTCATCTCAGTACTATAGCTTTGTTTTCTGCTTCAGACCCTGCTTTTTAGCTATCAGTAATCTCAGTACTGTATCTTTGTTTTCTGTTTCAGACTCTTTTTCACTTCAGAAATCTCAGTAGTGTAACTTTGTTTTCTGTTTCAGATCCCTCTTTTTCACTATCAGTAATCTCAGTATTGTATCTTTGTTTTCTGTTTCAGACCTTGCTTTTTCACTGTCAGTAATCTCAGTACTGTATCATTGTTTTCTGTGTTTCAGACCTTCCTTTTCACTATAAGTAATCTCAGTACTATATTTGTTTTCTGTTTCAGACCTTGCTTTTTCACTGTCAGTAACCTCAGGACTGTATCTTTGTTTTCTGTTTCAGACCTTCCTTTTCACTATCAGTAATCTCAGTATCGTATCTTTGTTTTCTGTTTCAGACCTTGCTTTTTCACTGTCATAATCTCAGTACTGTAGCTTTGTTTTCTGCTTCAGACCCTGCTTTTTAGCTATCAGTAATCTCACTACTGTATCTTTGTTTTCTGCTTCAGACCCTGCTTTTTACTATCAGTAATCTCACTACTGTATCTTTGTTTTCTGTTTCAGTCCTTGCTTTTTCACTGTCAGTAATCTCAGTACTGTATCTTTGTTTTCTGTTTCAAATCTTGCTTTCTCACTATCAGTAATCGCAGTACTGTATCTTTGTTTTCTATTTCAAAGCTTGCTTTTTCACTGTCAGTAATCTCAGTACTATCTTTGTTTTCTGTTTCAGGCCTTGCTTTTTCAATGTCAGTAGTCTCAGTACTGTATCTTTGTTTTCTGCTTCAGATCCTGCTTTTTAACTATCAGTAATCTCAGTACTGTATCTTTGTTTTCTGTTTCAGACCCTGCTTTTTACTATCAGTAATCTCACTACTGTATTTTTGTTTTCTGTTTCAGACCTTGCTTTTTCACTGTGAGTAATCTCAGTACTGTATCTTTGTTTTCTGTTTCAAATCTTGCTTTCTCACTATCAGTAATCTCAGTACTGTATCTTTGTTTTCTGTTTCAAGCCTTGCTTTTTCACTATCAGTAATCTCAGTACTATCTTTGTTTTCTGTTTCAGGCCTTGCTTTTTCACTGTCGGTAGTCTCAGTACTGTATCTTTGTTTTCTGTTTCAAACCTTGCTTTTTCACTATCAGTAATCTCAGTACTATCTTTGTTTTCTGTTTCAGACCCTGCTTTTTAACTATCAGTAATCTCTGTACTGTATCTTTGTTTTCTGTTTCATTCCTTGCTTTTTCACTGTCAGTAATCTCAGTACTGTATCTTTGTTTTCTGTTTCAAATCTTGCTTTCTCACTATCAGTAATCTCAGTACTGTATCTTTGTTTTCTGTTTCAAACCTTGCTTTTTCACTATCAGTAATCTCAGTACTATCTTTGTTTTCTGTTTCAGGCCTTGCTTTTTCACTGTCAGTAATCTCAGTACTGTATCTTTGTTTTCTATTTCAGATCCTGCTTTTTACTATCAGTAATTTCACTACTGTATCTTTGTTTTCTGTTTCAGACCTTGCTTTTTCACTGTCAATAATCTCAGTACTGTATCTTTGTTTTCTGTTTCAGACCCTGCTTTTTACTATCAGTAATCTCAGTACTGTATCTTTGTTTTCTGTTTCAAACCTTGCTTTTTCGCTATCAGTAATCTCAGTAGTGTGTCTTTGTTTTCTGTTTCAGACCCAGCTTTTTCACTATCAGTAATCTCAGTACTATCTTTGTTTCATATTTCAGGCCCTGCTTTTTCACTTTAGTAATCTCAGTAGTGTATCTTTGTTTTCTGTTTCAGACCCCATTTTTTCACTATCAGTATTCTCAGTACTATCTTTGTTTTCTGTTTCAGATCTTGCTTTTTCACTGTCAGTAATCTCACTACTGTAGCTTTGTTTTCTGCTTCAGACCCTGCTTTTTCACTATCAGTAATCTCAGTACTATTTTTGTTTTCTGCTTCAGACCCTGCTTTTTAACTATCCGTAATCTCAGTAGTGTGTCTTTGTTTTCTGTTTCAGACCCAGCTTTTTCACTATTAGTAATCTCAGTACTATCTTTGTTTTCTGTTTCAGACCTTGGTTTTTCACTGTCAGTCATCTCAGTACTATAGCTTTGTTTTCTGCTTCAGACCCTGCTTTTTAGCTATCAGTAATCTCAGTACTGTATCTTTGTTTTCTGTTTCAGACTCTGATTTTTCACTTCAGAAATCTCAGTAGTGTAACTTTGTTTTCTGTTTCAGATCCCTCTTTTTCACTATCAGTAATCTCAGTATTGTATCTTTGTTTTCTGTTTCAGACCTTGCTTTTTCACTGTCAGTAATCTCAGTACTGTATCATTGTTTTCTGTGTTTCAGACCTTCCTTTTCACTATAAGTAATCTCAGTACTATATTTGTTTTCTGTTTCAGACCTTGCTTTTTCACTGTCAGTAACCTCAGGACTGTATCTTTGTTTTCTGTTTCAGACCTTCCTTTTCACTATCAGTAATCTCAGTATCGTATCTTTGTTTTCTGTTTCAGACCTTGCTTTTTCACTGTCATAATCTCAGTACTGTAGCTTTGTTTTCTGCTTCAGACCCTGCTTTTTAGCTATCAGTAATATCACTACTGTATCTTTGTTTTCTGCTTCAGACCCTGCTTTTTAACTATCAGTAATCTCAGTACTGTATCTTTGTTTTCTGCTTCAGACCCTGCTTTTTAGCTATCAGTAATCTCACTACTGTATCTTTGTTTTCTGTTTCAGACCTTGCTTTTTCACTGTCAGTAATCTCAGTACTGTATCTTTGTTTTCTGTTTCAAATCTTGCTTTCTCACTATCAGTAATCGCAGTACTGTATCTTTGTTTTCGATTTCAAAGCTTGCTTTTTCACTATCAGTAATCTCAGTACTATCTTTGTTTTCTGTTTCAGGCCTTGCTTTTTCAATGTCGGTAGTCTCAGTACTGTATCTTTGTTTTCTGCTTCAGACCCTGCTTTTTAACTATCAGTAATCTCAGTACTGTATCTTTGTTTTCTGTTTCAGACCCTGCTTTTTACTATCAGTAATCTCACTACTGTATTTTTGTTTTCTGTTTCAGACCTTGCTTTTTCACTGTGAGTAATCTCAGTACTGTATCTTTGTTTTCTGTTTCAAATCTTGCTTTCTCACTATCAGTAATCTCAGTACTGTATCTTTGTTTTCTGTTTCAAGCCTTGCTTTTTCACTATCAGTAATCTCAGTACTATCTTTGTTTTCTGTTTCAGGCCTTGCTTTTTCACTGTCGGTAGTCTCAGTACTGTATCTTTGTTTTCTGTTTCAAACCTTGCTTTTTCACTATCAGTAATCTCAGTACTATCTTTGTTTTCTGTTTCAGACCCTGCTTTTTACTATCAGTAATTTCACTACTGTATCTTTGTTTTCTGTTTCAGACCATGCTTTTTCACTGTCAATAATCTCAGTACTGTACCTTTGTTTTCTGTTTCAGATCCTGCTTTTTACTATCAGTAATCTCAGTACTATCTTTGTTTCCTATTTCAGACCCTGCTTTTTCACTTTAGTAATCTCAGTAGTGTATCTTTGTTTTCTGTTTCAGACCCCATTTTTTCACTATCAGTAATCTCAGTACTATCTTTGTTTTCTGCTTCAGACCCTGCTTTTTAACTATCAGTAATCTCAGTACTGTATCTTTGTTTTCTATTTCAGACCCTGATTTTTCACTTCAGTAATCTCAGTACTGTATCTTTGTTTTCTATTTCAGACCTTGATTTTTCACTTCAGTAATTTCAGTACTGTATCTTTGTTTTCTGTTTCAGACCTTGCTTTTTCACTATCAGTAATCTCAGTACTGTATCTTTGTTTTCTGTTTCAGACCTTGCTTTTTCACTGTCAGTAATCTCACTACTGTAGCTTTGTTTTCTGCTTCAGACCCTGCTTTTTCGCTATCAGTAATCTCAGTAGTGTGTCTTTGTTTTCTGTTTCAGACCCAGCTTTTTCACTATCAGTAATCTCAGTACTATCTTTGTTTTCTGTTTCAGACCTTGCTTTTTCACTGTCAGTAATCTCAGTACTGTAGCTTTGTTTTCTATTTCAGATCCTGCTTTTTACTATCAGTAATCTCACTACTGTATCTTTGTTTTCTGTTTCAGACCTTGCTTTTTCACTGTCAGTAATCTCAGTACTGTATCTTTGTTTTCTGTTTCAAATCTTGCTTTCTCACTATCAGTAATCTCAGTACTGTATCTTTGTTTTCTGTTTCAAACCTTGCTTTTTCACTATCAGTAATCTCAGTACTATCTTTTTTTTCTGTTTCAAACCTTGCTTTTTCACTATCAGTAATCTCAGTACTATCTTTGTTTTCTGTTTCAGACCCTGCTTTTTACTATCAGTAATTTCACTACTGTATCTTTGTTTTCTGTTTCAGACCTTGCTTTTTCACTGTCAATAATCTCAGTACTGTATCTTTGTTTTCTGTTTCAGACCCTGCTTTTTACTATCAGTAATCTCAGTACTGTATCTTTGTTTTCTGTTTCAAACCTTGCTTTTTCGCTATCAGTAATCTCAGTAGTGTGTCTTTGTTTTCTGTTTCAGACCCAGTTTTTTCACTATCAGTAATCTCAGTACTATCTTTGTTTCATATTTCAGGCCCTGCTTTTTCACTTTAGTAATCTCAGTAGTGTATCTTTGTTTTCTGTTTCAGACCCCATTTTTTCACTATCAGTATTCTCAGTACTATCTTTGTTTTCTGTTTCAGATCTTGCTTTTCACTGTCAGTAATCTCACTACTGTAGCTTTGTTTTCTGCTTCAGACCCTGCTTTTTCACTATCAGTAATCTCAGTACTATTTTTGTTTTCTGCTTCAGACCCTGCTTTTTAACTATCCGTAATCTCAGTAGTGTGTCTTTGTTTTCTGTTTCAGTCCCAGCTTTTTCACTATCAGTAATCTCAGTACTATCTTTGTTTTCTGTTTCAGACCTTGGTTTTTCACTGTCAGTCATCTCAGTACTATAGCTTTGTTTTCTGCTTCAGACCCTGCTTTTTAGCTATCAGTAATCTCAGTACTGTATCTTTGTTTTCTGTTTCAGACTCTGATTTTTCACTTCAGAAATCTCAGTAGTGTAACTTTGTTTTCTGTTTCAGATCCCTCTTTTTCACTATCAGTAATCTCAGTATTGTATCTTTGTTTTCTGTTTCAGACCTTGCTTTTTCACTGTCAGTAATCTCAGTACTGTATCATTGTTTTCTGTGTTTCAGACCTTCCTTTTCACTATAAGTAATCTCAGTACTATATTTGTTTTCTGTTTCAGACCTTGCTTTTTCACTGTCAGTAACCTCAGGACTGTATCTTTGTTTTCTGTTTCAGACCTTCCTTTTCACTATCAGTAATCTCAGTATCGTATCTTTGTTTTCTGTTTCAGACCTTGCTTTTTCACTGTCATAATCTCAGTACTGTAGCTTTGTTTTCTGCTTCAGACCCTGCTTTTTAGCTATCAGTAATCTCACTACTGTATCTTTGTTTTCTGTTTCAGACATCAGTAATCTCACTACTGTATCTTTGTTTTCTGTTTCAGACCTTGCTTTTTCACTGTCAGTAATCTCAGTACTGTATCTTTGTTTTCTGTTTCAAATCTTGCTTTCTCACTATCAGTAATCGCAGTACTGTATCTTTGTTTTCGATTTCAAAGCTTGCTTTTTCACTATCAGTAATCTCAGTACTATCTTTGTTTTCTGTTTCAGGCCTTGCTTTTTCAATGTCGGTAGTCTCAGTACTGTATCTTTGTTTTCTGCTTCAGACCCTGCTTTTTAACTATCAGTAATCTCAGTACTGTATCTTTGTTTTCTGTTTCAGACCCTGCTTTTTACTATCAGTAATCTCACTACTGTATTTTTGTTTTCTGTTTCAGACCTTGCTTTTTCACTGTGAGTAATCTCAGTACTGTATCTTTGTTTTCTGTTTCAAATCTTGCTTTCTCACTATCAGTAATCTCAGTACTGTATCTTTGTTTTCTGTTTCAAGCCTTGCTTTTTCACTATCAGTAATCTCAGTACTATCTTTGTTTTCTGTTTCAGGCCTTGCTTTTTCACTGTCGGTAGTCTCAGTACTGTATCTTTGTTTTCTGTTTCAAACCTTGCTTTTTCACTATCAGTAATCTCAGTACTATCTTTGTTTTCTGTTTCAGACCCTGCTTTTTACTATCAGTAATTTCACTACTGTATCTTTGTTTTCTGTTTCAGACCTTGCTTTTTCACTGTCAATAATCTCAGTACTGTACCTTTGTTTTCTGTTTCAGATCCTGCTTTTTACTATCAGTAATCTCAGTACTATCTTTGTTTCCTATTTCAGACCCTGCTTTTTCACTTTAGTAATCTCAGTAGTGTATCTTTGTTTTCTGTTTCAGACCCCATTTTTTCACTATCAGTAATCTCAGTACTATCTTTGTTTTCTGCTTCAGACCCTGCTTTTTAACTATCAGTAATCTCAGTACTGTATCTTTGTTTTCTATTTCAGACCCTGATTTTTCACTTCAGTAATCTCAGTACTGTATCTTTGTTTTCTATTTCAGACCTTGATTTTTCACTTCAGTAATTTCAGTACTGTATCTTTGTTTTCTGTTTCAGACCTTGCTTTTACACTATCAGTAATCTCAGTACTGTATCTTTGTTTTCTGTTTCAGACCTTGCTTTTTCACTGTCAGTAATCTCACTACTGTAGCTTTGTTTTCTGCTTCAGACCCTGCTTTTTCGCTATCAGTAATCTCAGTAGTGTGTCTTTGTTTTCTGTTTCAGACCCAGCTTTTTCACTATCAGTAATCTCAGTACTATCTTTGTTTTCTGTTTCAGACCTTGCTTTTTCACTGTCAGTAATCTCAGTACTGTAGCTTTGTTTTCTGCTTCAGACCCTGCTTTTTAGCTATCAGTAATATCACTACTGTATCTTTGTTTTCTGCTTCAGACCCTGATTTTTCACTTCAGTAATCTCAGCAGTGTATCTTTGTTTTCTGTTTCAGATCCCGCTTTTTCACTATCAGTAATCTCAGTACTGTATCTTTGTTTTCTGTCTCAGACCTTGCTTTTTCACTGTCAGTAATCTCAGTACTGTATCTTTGTTTTCTGTGTTTCAGACCTTCCTTTTCACTATCAGTAATCTCAGTATTATATTTGTTTTCTGTTTCAGACCTTGCTTTTTCACTGTCAGTAATCTCAGGACTCTATCTTTGTTTTCTGTTTCAGACCTTCCTTTTCACTCTCAGTAATCTCAGTACTGTATCTTTGTTTTCTGTTTCAGACCTTCCTTTTCACTGTCAGTAATCTCAGTACTGTATCTATGTTTTCTGTTTCAGATCTTGCTTTTTCACTAACAGTAATCTCAGTACTGTATCTTTGTTTTCTGTTTCAGACCCCACTTTTTCACTGTCAGTAATCTCCATACTGTATATTTGGTTTCTGTTTCAGACCCCACTTTTTCACTATCAGTAATCTCAGTACTGTATCTTTGTTTTCTGTTTCAGACCTTCCTTTTCATTGTCAGTAATCTCAGTACTGTATCTATGTTTTCTGTTTCAGACCTTGCTTTTTCTCTAACAGTAATCTCAGTACTATCTTTGTTTCCTATTTCAGACCCTGCTTTTTCACTTCAGTAATCTCAGTACTGTATCTTTGTTTCCTGTTTCAGACCCCATTTTTTCACTATCAGTAATCTCAGTACTATTGTTGTTTTCTGTTTCAGACCCTGCCTTTTCACCGTCAGTAATCTCAGTACTGTATCTTTGTTTTCTGTTTCAGACCCTGCTTTCTCACTGTCAGTAATCTCAGCACTATCTTTCTTTTCAGTTTCAGGCCTTGCTTTTTCACTATCAGTAATCTCAGTACTGTATCTTTGTTTTCTGCTTCAGACCCTGCTTTCTCACTGTCAGTAATCTCAGCACTATCTTTGTTTTCTGTTTCAGACCCTGCTTTTTACTATCAGTAATCTCACTACTGTAATCTAGTGCATCTTTGTTTTCTGTTTCAGACCCCACATTTTCACTATCAGTAATCTCAGTACTGTATCTTTGTTTTCTGTTTCAGACCATGCTTTCTCACTGTCAGTAATCTCAGTATTATCTTTGTTTTCTGTTTCAGGCCTTGCTTTTTCACTGTCAGTAATCTCAGTACTGTATCTTTGTTTTCTGCATCAGATCCTTCTTTTTACTATCAGTAATCTCAGTACTGTATCTTTGGTTTCTGTTTCAAACCCAACTTTTTCACTATCAGTAATCTCAGTACTGTACCTTTGTTTTCTGCTTCAGACCCTGTTTTTTACTATCAGTAATCTCAGTCCTGTACTTTTTTTTCTGTTTCAGACCCCACTTTTTCACTATCAGTAATCTCAGTACTGTACCTTTGTTTTCTGTTTCAGACCCTGATTTTTACTATCAGTATTCTCAGTACTGTACCTTTGTTTTCTGTTTCAGACCTTGCCTTTTCACTGTCAGTAATCTCAGTACTGTATCTTTGTTTTCTGTTTCAGACCCTGCTTTCTCACTGTCAGTAATCTCAGTGCTATCTTTGTTTTCTGTTTCAGACCTTGCTTTTTCACTGTCAGTAATCTCAGTACTGTATCTTTGTTTTCTACTTCATATCCTGCTTTTTACTACCAGTAATCTCAGTACTGTACCTTTGTTTTCTGTTTCAGACCCCACTTTTTCACTATCAGTAATCTCACTACTGTAATCTAGTGTATCTTTGTTTTTTGTTTCAGACCCCACTTTTTCACTATCAGTAATCTCAGTACTTTATCTTTGTTTTCTGCTTCAGACCCTGCTTTATACTATCAGTAATCTCAGAACTGTACCTTTGTCTTCTGTTTCAGACCCAACTTTTTCACTATCAGTAATCTCAGTACTGTACCTTTGTTTTCTGTTTCAGACCGCACTTTTTCACTATCAGTAATCTCAGTACTGTACCTTTGTTTTCTGCTTCAGACCCAACTTTTTCACTATCAGTAATCTCAGTACTGTACCTTTGTTTTCTGTTTCAGACCCTGCTTTTCACTATCAGTAATTTCAGTACTGTACCTTTGTTTTCTGCTTCAGACCCTGCTTTTCACTATCAGTAATCTCAGTACTGTACCTTTGTTTTCTGCTTCAGACCCAACTTTTTCACTATCAGTAATCTCAGTACTGTAACTTTGTTTTCTGTTTCAGACCCAACTTTTTCACTATCAGTAATCTCAGTACTGTACCTTTGTTTTCTGCTTCAGACCCTGCTTTTCACTGTCAGTAATCTCAGTACTGTAACTTTGTTTTCTGTTTCAGACCCAACTTTTTCACTGTCATTAATCTCAGTACTGTAACTTTGTTTTCTGTTTCAGACCCATCTTTTTCACTATCAGTAATCTCAGTACTGTACCTTTGTTTTCAGTTTCAGACCGCACTTTTTCACTATCAGTAATCTCACTACTATATCTTTTGCTCTCCTACTTACTTTCTCCTCTACCACATCTCATGTTACTCTTTCACTTCTCTATAGATACAGCTGGATGTCTTGGTACATAGTTGTGTGTTTTCTTTTATGTTTTTGGTATCCATTTAAAACTGTAACATATGTAACCATACTGACCATCTTTCTATTCTAGGATGCACTTTAATCTTAGAGTTGTAATATTATCCACAGCGGTCTGTTGTCACTGATTACTGTACTCTCCTTGCAGAACATATATATGTAAAAATGTCCAGAGGCCCATTCAATTGCTAGTGCTTCTTTCTTATTACTGGAATTCCTTTCCGCTGTACCAACCAATCACCCCCTGAGCTAAGCTATTATTTTTTGCTTTGCATCCCATATATGAGTCAGAATCACCCCCACCCCCCGCCAGGCCTACTGACCAAGAAGTTACTTAAGTAAATCTGGCATAACATTATCTGAAATTAAATTTTTCTTTAAATGTGTAAGGGCTTCTTGGTGTTCTTCAGGCCATTCAGATTGTATATTTTTCTTATAAAGAATCTTGATGACACTTTATTGATTCTAAAATATTTCATAAACCTTGAGTTGCAGTTAGCCATGCATACCCTGTCTCTTGCCTTTTTGATATTGACCATTTGTCATTATGTATGGCTTTTACTTTTTGAATGGGCAGGATTCATCCCAATGCCTGAAAAAATGAAACCATGAAATTCAAGTGCACTTACTGGATTCACACCCTCCCTGTTTAGGGTCAGTACATCCCCTCCTTCCCTCTCTCTCAGATTAATTTCCCCAAGTGTGGTCTTCTGTTACATTATCTTTAACTTCCATCTAATGTTCCTGTTTTTTTTTCACACATTTTGAATGTATGAACCTTTATTCTTCTTGCCTGTATCTCTTCTTCTGTCATACATCTTATAATTTATAATGCATATCTTTCTCTTGCGATATAGTATGTATATCTGCACTTCACATTTCAATTTTCTTCACACAGTCCTCTGTCCTCTAAAGTACCTGTACAATAACTTTATACGTTCTTTCTTATCAGCTTCATTCAGAAATGTGTTTTGATTCGTCCTACTTATTTATTATTTCAGTAAGTACTTAATTATTTTAAAGTTTCTTTTCTGTTAATGCCTCTTAATTTATATGATTCGATTTTCCATACTTCTAGAGACCTTGAAAGCCTACAGTGTTCATATGTGTACTATTTGGCACTATATTTGTGCACCGTGTCTTTGTTTTTCATTATCTCTTTCAATATATTCTCAGTTTCTTGATGGGGTTCTTTATTCAATAAAATACTTGGGGATTATGTCATTGTCTTCTAACACAGTACTCTTGAGTTTATACATTTTAAAAGGTTTGTTTTTTCTATGTCTCTAAGTGTCTCTGCAAACCTTCATCTACATCTTCATACTTGTCAGTTGGGCCTAATATAGGTTGATAAATTTGATAAATACTATCCCTGATATATGACATACTTCTTAAATATGTCAGATTTCTCTTTCATTTTTAACACTGTTTAAAATTAATAAAACACACTTCCTGCGCAGCGGGCTATAAACTCTCTTTCTTCAACAGGACTCTCTATAGTGACATGCTCAACCAGTATCTATCTCCACACTTAGTACTGCGAAGAGGTAGCAAATAGAAATAGTAAGGGTGCCACATTAAGAGGTTTGCCTTTTCTATAGATAAAGCAAGGCAATGTGTCACAACAAATTAGAACAGTACTGGGAAAATTATCATTGAGACAGCAATAGTGTGTCCCAGGAGAACTGCAAAATGAAATTTGATGGCAATATTACCTGCTAATGTGAATAAACATGTCCGTTTCTATGGCTTGCAAGAGGACAAGATCCCTGCACCTCCATCTGGAGATGCTGCATCATCACAGCCCTTTTGTTTATATTATTATCCCTCCCAGGTCTCATGATGTCTGAGCAGAGTACAGTACATAGATTCACACTGCCAGCATGCTACACACTTCTGCAGATCATGTCACTTCTGAGTGCAAACAATCAAGTGGGATGGGTCGGGAGTGCAGCCCTCTGTTTCAGTGTTTGCAGGCTTTTCCACTGCAAAAAAAGTCTTTTTGACCAGCAGAACAGCACTACACGCAAACAGTGACAAGCTCAAAACTCTTGGTATCCAGACAATCTGAGCCCTGATATAACAGCAGCAATGTTCTTTTCTTTGTCAGCAAGCAGTGATGCTTTATAAAACAGTTCACTAAAGGACACTGTAGACTTAATAAAGTGTATCTTAATTTAATTAAACCAAAGAACAGTAGTCCTTCTGCACCCAATGTTTAAATTAAAAATACACATTTTTTTTAAATAAGTCTAAATTCCAGATGCAAAGAAGTACAGGTTTCACCAGTCACTAAACCCCATATTGATGTGGCTCACACCTTATTCGTTTATACTTCCTGAAACTTCTCTGCTTCTAGAATCTAAGCCCAACATGTGACTAGTTTCTACCCAATATACCTAGGTAATCAAGAGCATGTCAAGTCAGTACAGTAGAGAGGATCAGACTTATAGATATAAGAACAAGTTGCAGCAACTGCATCTTGGTGTTTGGCCATGGGAAAAGTTACAAATTAGTGGTGGTCACACATCTGTATAACAACATCATGAATCTGGAGTTATACAACGAAAACTATCATGCATCTACAGGTTAGGGTTACTTCAGATCTGTTTAGCTTAAAAGCTTTACAGTTCTGACAGATTAAAAGTAAAAAATCTTCAAATTACTCATTTGTATAAAATATTTAATAATCTAATCCAAACTTTTGCTATTTAGTTGAGTTCCATCACATCATGAAAAAATACATACAGAATAATTTAAATATACCACAGACCAGTCAAAAATAACCAGCAGAAAATCAGTGGATGTATCCACTCCAGACTACATATGATCACTGTCACATGATCAGTTTTCAGACCATTAATTTAAAACTAACACTAATAAAAAACAGAAGTTATGTACTTACCATAGCGTTCCATGTGAGTTGTTTATCTCGCCTTTATTCTCACTGATGGGTTCGGAGCCAATCCTCGGCTCCGACACGGACGATAGCAAAGCTCAAGGTTTGCCAGTAGCTCGAGACCAGCCCCTTATCCCACCATGCACTGCTAGAATTACCTCAGATCTTGTTTGCTGCGAATAATAGTCTATACATATGTATATATATATATATATATATATATATATATATATATATATATATATATATATATATATATATATATATATATATATATATATATATATATATATATATATATATACATATATACAACCTATACATACTCTCTTATATATATCTATGAAGAAGAGTACCCAAAGGGAAAGAGAAATATTGAATAACCAGGATGGTACTAGCCTCTAAGTCAATAGTCAGCCAGGAGGGGGAAGGAGGGAGGGACATGAGAATAAAGGCGAGATAAACAACTCACATGGAACATTATGGTAAGTACATAACTTCTTTATGTGAAGTTGTTAAATCTCGCCGTTTATTCTCACTGATGGGTAGCGTCCCTAGCACCCTCAATCTTGGGTGGCTCATGGAAGTATGTACTTCAGTACCGTAGAACCAAAGGAAGACCTGTCCCTGGAAGTCTTATCTACTTTGTAATGTCAGATAAAGGTATGAGGGTTAGACCAAGTGGCTGCAGCACAAATATCGTCAAGGGGCAATTTAGCTTGAAAAGCAGAAAAGGTAGAGACAGCTCTGGTAGAATGAGCTTTTGGTTTGTGCGTTAAAGGCATGTTCACATTTTCATAAACAAAGGATATACAATAGGATAACCATTTAGATAAGGTTGTTTTAGCCACTGGACTGCCTTTTCTTGCTTCTGAGAAGGATACAAAAAGTTGATTTGATTTCCTAAAATCCTTAGTTCTGTCAAGATAAAATCTGAACTGTCTGTGAACATCAAGTTTGTGCAGCATATATTCTAAGTTGTAAGAGTGGTTGGGGAAGAACACTGGTAATTCAATGACCTGATTGATGTTTGACTCAGAACAGACTTTAGGTAAAAATGAGGGGTTCGTTCTGAGAGAAACTCTATCAGCATGGAAGATCATGTAGGGTGGTCTGATGGATAATGCTTGAAGTTCTGACACTCTGCGGGCAGACGTAATGGGTACAAGAAAAATTGTTTTCCACGATAAGAATTTTAAAGCACAAGAAAAAGCTGGTTCAAAGGGAGGAAGAATAAGTTGAGGCAGCATAAGGTTTAAATTCCAGGGAGAAAAGGGAATTTTGATCAGAGGTCTCATATGAAGAATGCCTTTAAGGAAGGTTCTGGATAATTTATGGCTCATAATATTTGAGCCATCAAGACCAAGGTGAAAATTTGAGATAGCAGCTAACTGAACTCAAACTGTAGCAGCTGCTGCCTCTTCCTTAAAAATTTTTGTCAAAAATTCCAAAATTGAAGATAGCGGAGCTCGAAAAGGGTCAATGTTTTGCGGGTTGGCCCAAATTGAGAACCTTTTCCATTTGCTGCCATATAATTTCCTGGTAGATGGCTTGTGAGAGGACAAGAGAATCTGTCTTGTATCTTCTGAAATTGAATGAAGCCTGGCAAATAGGGGATGTGGATTAGCCAAGCAGTCAGTTTCAGGGACTGTAGAGAAGGATGAAGGTCCCCTGATGGGTGCATCAGAAGGTCCGGAACTGGGTCCAGGATCCATGGATCCTCCAACAGATGATGGTGGAGAAACGGAAACCAAATCTGTCGAGACCAGTAGGGGGCTATGAGTATAACCTTCATTCCCAGCAATTTTGCTTTCTGTAGAAATCTGGGTATTAATGGGAAGGGTGGAAATGCATAAAGGAGACCCGGGGGCCAATCCTGTAAAAGTGCATCTCTCGGGGGATGACCGGGAGGTGGTATCAGGGCAAAGTAGCTTATGCATTTTGAATTGATGTGGCTGGCAAAAAGGTCACAGCAAGGCTGGCCCCATTTGCGGAAAATCAACTCCACAACCTGTTGATTGAGAGACCACTCGTGAGGGAATAATATTGCCCTGCTTAGCTTGTCTGGTATGACGTTGGATTTCCCCGGGATGTGCGTTACTAACAGAAAATGCTGGGACGACACAGCCCATTGCCAAACCCTGAAGGCTTCTTGACAAAGGGGGTAAGACTTGGTTCCGCCCTGCTTGTTCAAGTACCAGACTACTGACATGTTGTCAGTCTGAATTGCAATAGTCCCTAGTGGGAGAGAGTCCTGAAAGTACTGCAACATCAGATGTACCGCTCTCAGCTCTAGAACATTGATGTGCTGATGTGATTCTTGATCTGTCCATGTGCCTTGGGCAGTCTTTCCCTGAAAATGGCCTCCCCACCATAACAGGGAAGCGTCCGTGGTCACAGTGGCTACTGGGGGGGGGGGCAAAGGGTCTTCCTACTGTAACATGAAGAGATGTCAACCACCACCAAAGGTCTCTCCCGCAAGAATCAGTGATAAGAATCGTGTGGTGCATTGGTAGTTTCTGGTAAGACCCCTGAGTGAAGAGAAGCCATTGAAGGATTTGCATATGCATCCTTGTGAGTGGTATAGCCAGGATTGCTGCTGCCATCAAACCTAGTACTTTCAATACCTCCGCTGCTGTAGCTTTGTTCTTTGACACCAGTGAGCTGATGTTTTGGTGAAGAAGAGAGACTCTTTCGATAGGGAGATGTAGAGTGGTGGTTGAGGTATCTAACTCTGCTCCTATAAAAACGTTATGCTGAAATAGCGATAAGGCAGACTTTTCGAAGTTGATCGTAATGCCTAATTGATGGCAGAGTGTCAGAGTGTATTGTGTTGCCTGAGTCAATTGAAGCCTGGTGGTAACGGTGAGGAGCTAATCATCTAAGTATGGAAAAACCTGGAATCCTAGACGCCTCAGGTGAGCCATGACCACTGCCATGCATTTGGTGAACACTCTGGGGGCTGAAGTGAGACCAAAGGGCAGGGCTCGAAACTGGTAATGATTGGCTCCCAGCCAGTAGTGCAGATGATCTCTGGAATGTCTGTCCGTCTTTATGTGATAGTATGGGTCCTTGAGATCTATGGAGCACATCCAATCGCCTTTCCCTAAAAAGGGAAGAAGGGACTGCAGCGTGACCATTCAGAACTTCTCTTTCTTTATGAACTTGTTGAGTCTGTTGAAGTCCAAGATAGGTCTCCAGTCCCCTGTTTTCTTTGGTACCAAAAAGAATCTTGAGTAAGTTCCGAATCCAACTTGGTATGCTGGGACTGGTTGGATGACTCTTTTTTCTAGCAATCTGTGGACTTCTATGATTACTTGTTCGCTGAGATTGGGTGGAACATCTGGAATTTTTTTGATGGGAATGGGAGGAATAAAGAACGGTATGAAATATCCTCTGGAAATGATGCTTTGTACCCAAGTATCCAATGTTGTGTTTATCCAGGCTTCTGGGTACAAAGACAAGTGACCGCCGACTACCTCCGGAGCCGAACAGTCGGGCCCCCTATCAGGAGTGTTGGTAGGAATGACCGGAGAACTGAACCCTGTCACCCTGTTGCTGTGGACCCCCTCTGCCACGGGGGCGGCATCTTTGGTTATAATCCCCTCCTCTGCCTCTAGAGGGGGTTTCACCATGTGTGTCATGAAAGGCTGCTTGAGTTTTTCGGAACCACATCTTTCCCCCCCTAAGGCCCTTGGGGTAGGGCCAAGTAGGAGTGGAAAAGCAGACCCCAATGGCAGATAAAGTCTTGCCTTCCTGTTCACACCTGGTTAAAGTTTCCTTTACTTTGGGCCCAAACAGTGATGAGCCATCAAATGGGGTAGTAATAAAAGAAGATTTGAAGGGTTCCACAAAGGAACAGAGATGCATCCAGGCTTGTCTGCGAAGAGCAATCCCCGAACTAGCAGCTCTACTTGAACCATCAGCTGCATAGGATATGAGACGCATGGACGAGTTCACTACTGAGTTAAGGGTAGCGAGCTGGGCGTTGACTTTGTCGGCCACTCCTGCTGCTACTGTACATTGGAGAGTATCTCCTAGCTCTTTCAGGAGATCTCTCTGTAGTCTTGTAAAATGGGTCAAGTAGTTCAGTGATCACAGAGAAAAAGTTACTGAACTAAATATGCACTTCCCATATCTATCCATGACCCTAGAATCTCTGTTAGGGGGATGGATAGAAGTGAATGTCTCAGATACTTCCTTTTCGGTGGCTGCAGCCACCACCATGGCATCCACAGGTACTCCTTTTGTCAAAAAAGGTTTATCGACTGGGGCAGATATGAATTTATTGGGTCTACGAGGGACAGGTTCCATGGCCTCCGGTGACTCCCACGCCTTATGAGAGATCAGATCCATGAGCTCGTTGTAAGGTGGAGACACCCAAGAAGTGGAAGGTTGAGACCCAAAAGCCTTCAAGAGCACAGACTCATCCTCATTAGGGGTCTTGGACTGCCAGTCACCCCTCTGACTAAGGATATCTAGTATCTCTGCAAAAGAGATATCCTCAGAGGAGGACCGAGGGGACCCTTCTGACTCATCTAAGTCTGTGTCAGATGTCAAAGTCTCCTGTGGGGAGTCTAAGTGCCTCCTCTTGCACAGTCTCTTTCTGGGCACCTCCTCAGTGGGGGGGTCTGGGGAGGTCTCAGAAGAGCAGGGGACACCCTGTGGGGTACTTGAGGCTCAGGGTCTCTACGCTTAGAGGGGTCAATAGATGCAGAAGTAGACACAGGAGCTTGAGGGGAGAGGGAAAGCTGAAATGATGCTGATGTTGTCTTTGGAGACAAAACTCTCCTCATAGCATTGAAGGAACCATGGCTCTGACGAGGAGGAGTGGACAGACCCGAGAGTACCATCCGATCCTCCTGCATCGAAACCCTGGGCTCCGAGCCTGAGGTAGGAGCCGAGCTCATCCGAGCCGAAGCCCAGAGAGGGAGAGTCAGCACCGACAAGTCGGTGCGACTATCCTCCCCGGACCCGACTGGAGAGCATCGGCTCCTACAGCCCTCGGTCGGCGCCGAAGACATCCGAGTAGATGGAACCGATAACCCTGGAGTGGATATCAGCTCTAAGGGTTTGACCACCATTGGTTCGACTTCCTTCAGCTCCGACAGTCCAGTATGGCTCGGAGGAGAGGTAGACAAGATCGTTTCCATGGTCTTCGGCACCGACAAGCTGGTCGGGGCCGACAACAATTTGGCAAGTCCTGATGCCTGTAAAAGCTTCTGCACTAGCCGATCCATGTCCAAATCCGAAAGGCTGACTGAAGACTTAACTGAATGCACCGAAGGTGCTGACTGGAGCAGAGGTGAAGAAGGAACTTCGGAGACTGGCTCCAATACTGAGAGCTGGCTCTGAATCAAAGGTACACTCGGCTCCGATGACTGTGGAACCGATGACCCTCCTTCTGAAATTTTAGCCTTTTTGGATACCTTATCTGAAGACTTGGATTTTGAAGATTTGGAAGACGTACTAGCACCTTCATGGCTATTCAAAACCTCTGAAAAAGATTGCTGTAGCAATCCTCTGTCTATAAGTTTCCTCCTTCTCTCCAAGAGGACTCTTGAAGAGAAGGAGTGACAAATGCTACAGGTGTCTTGGAGGTGCTTGGCCCCCAAGCAGTAGACACATTGAATATGTCTGTCAGTGATGGACATTTTCTGCTCACAATCCGGACATTTTTTAAAACCCGATTTGGGATGGGATTTCTCCCTGTCCTCTGACATACTGAGAGAAAAACAGTAAATAGATTCACAAGCAACTAAGCCAACCTGGGCACTATCTACAACAGTAATATATATATAAATAAAAATATAATACAAATATGGGACTAAGAGTCCCACAGAAAGAAAACTAACTACTAAAGGGATTAATAGTAAGAAAAGGGGCTAAAGGCCCACACAAACTAAAAAGCCAACAAGTCCCTAATTTAAAACAATTTAAACTATCTAAACTGTCTAAACTATCTAAAAATAATGGAACTAACACACACTACATAAATATATCAAAAAGAAAACTTTTTAAAAACTTGCTGTTAATTCTGTTTCTAAAATGGTCCGAGCTATCTGGATCACCGAGATCTCTCTTGCTGCAGCAAACTGGATCTGAGGTAATTCTAGCAGTGCATGGTGGGATAAGGGGCTGGTCTCGAGCTACTGGCAAACCTTGAGCTTGCTATCAGCCGTGCTGGAGCCGAGGATCGGCTCCAACCCATCAGTGAGAATAATCGGCGAGATTAACAACTTCACATTAAAACATTCAATCAGAATGCACTGACATCAAATATATAATCATCCATTGATAAAACTGTACATATTTAGATCATGCATCTCAGCTGTTCCTGATTTTCAGGGACAGCCCTGATATTGGCTCAGTTTTTTTCAGTCCCTCCTAATTCTTCCTAAAACAGACAATTTGGGAAAAGGTGGCAGATTATACTTAATAAATCATGAAAATAATCAGAGTTATAGACTTATTTTACTTTAGAGAGTTCATGTTAATTTACATTCTCTTTTTCTGCCAGTTTCTCATATTAATGATACTACTATTTAAAAACATGCCCTTGATTTTTCCTGATTATTCCTGTATTTGCTTCTGATTCTGGAGGTAAAGGGTGTTGAGAGCTATGATTTAGATCTTCAAATGTGCTAATTAATAGGTAAACTACTTGCTATCTTATAATACCCTGCATAAATTATTATTTCAGATGGTTAATGGACAGCTTTTTCTTTAAGCTCAGGGGAGTAAAAGCACCAAACATTGTCATTTGTTTTCTAGCACAGGTAACTGACTCACATAATCATTGATGTAAAGGTTATATTGAAGAAAATAAGTGTCCAAAGGTGTGTTATATTCTCTGTACTAGACATGCAATGCCTACTCATTACATTGCTCTTGTCAACAATATTTTGGCATAAATGTGATCAGTTATTTATTTTATTTATTTATTTTATTTATTTGAAGTTTGTTTGCCAGGATGGTCCAACTGGGCCGAAGGAGCCCGTTTTCAATGGAGTCCTGGGGATTAAAGCTCCATAGATATACTTTATTAAACAGCAGGTTATTACAGTACAAGAAGAGTACATGAAGCAAAATAGTATGTTAGTGCAATTTGAAGAAAAAAAACACATATCACAAGTAGTAAAGTTTACAGATATATAGTCACTATCATTGCTAACATAGATATTAAGTCTAAGGAGTAATAAGTAGGTATTTACAAGTCAATTTGACTAGGGAGTTATTTACAATATGTATGTTGCCCCAGGGGAAATATGATCAGTAGGTCAAATATATTAAAATTTGAGTTATGATAAGAGGAGGGAGGGAGAAGGGGTAGGGATTAAGGTAGCTGCTGGGGATGTTATGCAGGATGGGAACATGAGTATTCTCAGAGAGATGTCAGGTGTGAGTGGAGCAGAGTTTTAAAGGTGGATGGGCTGCTGGTGAGGCGAATTTGAGGTGGGAGGGAGTTCTAGAGGTGTGCCAAGGAAAAAGAAAGTAAAAGTTTGCCTGCAGGATGAGCAGGCTTGTGAAATTCAATCAGATTATGAGCATTGTTTCTTAGAAGTCTGTTAGGTTGGTGCATTTTAAATGTTGAGGCAAGGGAGGGACAGAGAGAGGGACTGAAAATGAGTTTCTGAGCAAGGATTAGTTGAGAGTAGATAAGGTAGTTGGGCATCTCTAGCCAGTTTAGATTATGGAGGGCATTACAGTGGTGAATGGAGGATTTGTGTCCAGTGGCGAATTTGGCAATTTTGTTGTAGCAGGAAGAGAGTTTTGTTTTAATAGAAGATTGTAGGTTAGTTAGCAGTGGGACACCATAAAGGAGAGAAGGGATGAGATATGTGGTAGTGAGAAGGAGTCATGTAGATGGAGTAAGATAGCGAATGTGGTGGTAGAACATACCAAGTTTCTGGTGTGTTTTTTTTATATTTGTATGTATATGGGCATCAAATTTGTGTTGGTTGTCGATGAGTACCCCTAAGAGTTTTGCATTGGGTACTATTTCAAGAGAAGTGTTATTCTGACTGGTTATGGAGAATGAATTAATGTTGATAGTTGTAGTTTTGGAAGGGGTGAATATCATGAGTTTGGTTTTTGATGCATTAGGTGCCAGGTGGTTATCTAGCATCCATTGTTCAGTGGATGAGAAGGCATCTTGGGTTAGTTTTATGAGGGTGGGAGTGGAGTTAGCAGAACAGATCATTGTTTAATCGTCTGCATATTGGATGATTTGTGCATTAGGGATGGCAAAGTGGAAGTCATTTATGAAAATATTGAACAATAGGGGACCTCAAATAGAACCCTGGGGTACACCAGTGGGAGTGTTGAGGAATGGGGAAATGGCTTTCCTCCATTTGACTGCTTGTTGCCTATTGTAAAGGTAGCTGGTAAACCAGTTGATAGAAGGGGTGATAGATTTAGGTTAGAGAGTTTGGATAGGAGAAGGGTGTGAGAAATGGTATCAAAAGCTTTGGAAAGATCTAGAAGGAGGGTGGATACAATACAGCCAGAGTCACTGGCTTTATTCATAGTTTCAAAGAACAAGAGTAGTGTGGTAGTAGTAATGTGACCAGGCCGGAATCCATGTGGTGTGGGAGTTAGTAGGTGATTGTCAATGAGGTAGGGTAATAATTGTAGGTGGATACACTTTTCAAGTAGTTTAAAGATGGGAGATAAGATGGCAATAGGTCTAAAATTGGAGATGTTATTGTTTCCTCCTTTGTGGAGGGGAATAATGTAGGCTTTTTCCAGAGTTGGGGTACGTAGCCTACTTGGATCGACCGGTTTATAAGAATACAGATGGGGAAGGCAATGGCATCTGCAGCTGTCTTTAGGAAGAATTAAAGGATATTGTTGGGGGCATTGGAGCATACTTTTAATTTCTGAATGAGTTCTTTTATAGTTCTTTTATAGTTGATACTGGGATGGGTTTTAGAGAGAAGTGAGGGAGGTGGGGGGAGGAAGTATCTGAGGAGGAGGAGATAGTGGAAGATGTGGTTGAGTGAAAAGGGTTATTTGAGAAGGATGATGTCAGTTTGGTTATGGAGTCAATTAAGAAGTTGTTAAATTGGGAGGCTAAGTTGATATCAGAAGCATTGTGGTCAGGGCAAGGGTTCTCTTTTTTGCCTGGGTTTAAGAGAGTGGAGATACTATCCCACAATTTTCTAGGGTTTGTCCTGTGATTATTTTGGAGTGTGGTATAGTAGGATTTGGATGAGCTTCTTAACTCTGTTGTATTCATTTAGGGTGACTATGGATTTATTTTTATGGTGGTGTTTCAAGGCTTTATCACGTGAATGTGTCTTTAGATAGCAGGGGACAGTGTTGCTTTTAATTCTTTTAGATTTCAAGGGGGCAAATGTGTCTAGGAGGTTTAGAAATGTATTAAACTAGGTGACGGCCTCATCCAGGAGGAGAATTTTTAGAGGATTCAGGTTGAATTGTTTCAGTAGGTCAGAAGGTGTTGGGGTTGAAGTGTTTTAATGAGCGCATAGAGATGGTGGTATGAGACAGTTGTAGGGAGGGACAGTGATGAGCAAAAATGGGAAAGTGATCACTGAGGGAGTCAGGGAGGGTACCGTTACTGGAGATAAGATGTGGGTGGGATACCAGAATCCAGTCAAGAATGCTTCCAGAGGAGTAGTCTTTTGAGGGTCTGGTCATGATGTTGATAAGCTGGTGAAAGTTGTAGAGGTTTATGTTTAGGGAGCTGGTGGGGGATTGAATAGAGGACCAATTAATATTTACGTCACCTAAGATTATAGTCTCATTGGTTATGTTGGTGGAGAACCAAGAGAGAATATCCTCGGGGACAGGGGTACTGTCTCCAGAAGGGATATAGAGGGAGGCTATGCATATGGATTTATGCTTGTTCAATTGGAGTAGGGCCAGAATTAGCTTGGCATTGACAAACTGGGGGATGGGCTTAGTATATGGAGTAACTGAAAGGGAGGAAGAGTAGAGGAGAGCAACCCCGCCACCTTTTTTTGTGGGTTCTGTCTTTTCTAATGAAACTGTAATTGGGGGGAGTTATTTCAGAATCTATTATGGAGGGTTTTAACCATGTTTCAGAGATTGACAATATGTCAGGTTGGTTATGGAGAAGCCAGGCATGAAGGGTGGGGATTTTGTTACATATACTCTGTGCATTCAGTGGCGTGAAGGAGAGGGTTTTCCCTGATGGAGGGGGTTTAGAGGGAAGGGTTGAAGTGTGAATGTGAGAGGGACCAGGGTTGGGGTGTATATCACCAGAGAGAAGGGTGGTGATAAGTTGGCGAATATGGAAGTAGAGGTATTTAGACTGTTTTGTGTCTTGTTTGAGGGATACATATTTTATGTGTGTAGTGCTAATTAGGGTTGGACTGGTGTACTTATAGGTGGGAATGAGTTTAAAGGGGAAGAGTAGGGTGTAGTTGAAGAAGTATAAATAAGGGTTTATGAAGGTAGAAGAGTATGTGTGTTGATTAGGGATTGAGTTTGTAGTATAAAAATGGGGGAGTGAATGGTATTAAGGAGTCTTGTGAGGTAGGTTAGATAGGATAAACTAAGTAGTAGTAGTGTGTGGGTTACAAGTGAGGTTAGTTTTGTAAGCATGATGGTAATATAGGGTTTGGGTGGGGGAGTGTGTTGAATGAGTGGAGTTTGGGTTGGCTGGAATGGGTGTGGGTAGGTGTTATGATGTGATTTGTGGGGTGGGGCAGAGGTATTCGTTTATTGGACTAGGTGGAGTGGGTGGGGCAGCTAGGGAATAAATCTAGATGTAGTGAGCCGGGTGGGAATTGGGGGCAGGGTAGGGGAACGGAGTGAGCCCACAGGGTGAATGATGCGGGAAGAGCCAAGAGCCAAGAAGAAGGAAGAAGATGTGGGCTGAGAAAACAATCAGTGAGGGCAGGAGTAGAAACACAAAGGTAAGGAGGCACAGGGGATAGGCACAGGGCACTGTGTGTATGGGTGGGAGGAAACAGAATTTACATGGGTATGGAGGTAGATATTCAGGTAGAATAGTGCAGGTGAAGGTAAACTGAAAAGTTCTATGTATAAAAGTGAGGCGGGAAAAATGTATTAGAGGGTGGATGCTGCCACCTATTGACCACACTGAGATGTCGGATCTATACCTTATATTTCAATTTGCCAACATAAGAGATGACATTAGAGCCATACTAAACCATATATGTCATGTCTTTAGAGTGGCAAGTAGAGAAAAGTGTATTATCAAATCTCTCTGTGTTACCATCAGTTTAGGCTTGGTCATTTAAAATGCATTTGCAACTAGAAAAGACATTTCATGTATATGTTTTCAAAGACACTTTCTTCTCTGAGGCCATTCCTAGTCATAACAAGGAAATATAGACTGTTATGATTTTCTTGTCTCTTTAGCAAGCATAGACTGTCATCATGACTCCAACTAATTTACAGTCAGCAGACAAAACCTGCAAGTCCTTCAATTTTTTTTCCAAAAATGTATGCAACACTTACAGTAAATTCAAAAATAATAAGCCATCCATTTAAATATTTTTTGTTCTGCTGCTATGATTGTGAAAAATCCAAAACCCACACCAAGAAAGGAAAGGCTAAGGAAACATAATGGCTGGATGCAGCAGTGTACAAAGAAGGAAGCCTTGATACTTCTGTGAGGGTGAGGATGAGGAATAGCTGGTAGAAAGACTGGCTTAAGCACAGGAACACACTTAATTTTAACCCAAAGTAGGAGCAATATTCAGAGATGGTCTTTCTACCAGACCTCTCCAAGATTATGTTATTCCCAAGCTTTTATTATCTGTTGACTACTATAACCAGTAATTCTTCTTTTCTTCTTCTTTTGGCTTTTCCCGGTTAGGGGTCGCCACAGCGGATCTCCGGTCTGCTAATGATTGGCAGCAGATTTTTATGGTGCCGAGGTGCCAGCTCAATGCCCAACCTTCAATGAAGGCATGCCCATTCTACGCATATCTTTCGAACACCACTTGACTGTGGGAAGGACATGCAGACTCCACACAGAAGGTGCTCCAGCAGAGAATCGAACGGGAGAACCTCTTACTGTGAGGCGACAATGCTACCGTTGCACCACCATGGCTACTATAACTAGTAATTATGCTCCCTAATTATTTCCTTCTTTCTTCTGCTGGCTGCTGGCATATAAAACACTTCTAAAAAGGCTGCTTTCATCTGTTAATCCCCCCCCCCATTTTTTTGTCTGCCACTTCCATACTTTGCTTGCAACTAGCATAACTATCTCCTCTGACAGGTATTTTGGTAATTAAACATATCACAATACGTATCAACCTTCTCCCCCTTGCTGGCCACCATACTAGCTCTGTTTTCGACTTCATGAACATTGAGAAAGAACAGATAGTGGTAGCTGATACATTCTCTTTTATAAGTAGACTTCCTCAGTGCTTGGTGTGATATTGTAAGAAACATCTTCTAAGGATGTCCAGGTGGTGAAAAGATCAGGTTAGAGAGCTGATATTTGTTTATGTTTATACATAATTCATATAACAAACTTACTGTAGCAATAATCCAATTATTAAAAACACAACAGATATGAAGCTAGTCCTCAGAAGGACTAAAGGTTGTAGCCTTGTGTAACCTCAGAGTTAGCCAGTCTCCCTTGCCCTAGGGAGAGTAAAGACAGGTAAACCACCTGCAAAAGGAAGATAAAAAACAAACGCTACTGCATAAAAATCCAAGTTAGAGTGATATTTAGCTAAGACTGTGCTGAACTTTCAGTCGAAGTTAAAAATCCTTTCTTGTGGAGAAGGATGAGCTCTTTGTTACATTCAAATAAAAACATGTAAATATTCACTTATATACCCTTGTTAACAACGGCCTGGAGGTGTGCCAGGTGTGGAGGCTTCTTATTGGCTCAGCACACCTATCACACACACACTTTGCATTTCTATTTCAGCATTCAGTTTATATTAGAGTGACATCTGAAATAGTGTGATGAGTATTCAAATAACCACTAGCATCTTCATTTATTCTTTCTGAGTTTTCTGATAATAGGTTCATAGGTTACTCCTAGGCCAAATAGTCTTGTGGGACATTTTAAGCCCAGCCAACTACCCATTTAGTGCTTAAAATGAACCTATCCTTTTGGAGTTTAGATTCACCTAACCCTTTCCAAGATCTATATTTATATATTACTCTAGTGATAGTTACTAGGCTAAAACATAGATATTTGAAGGGGACTCATGCATTTTGATAAACCATTTAGGAGGTGCCTCTGTCTATTAATAGTACATGGGGAATCCTTGGGTAATTTTCCCATTTCCAATCCATTGATCCAAGTTACATTTGAACATGGTCAGGGATAAGTTTTGTTTTATGAGGATTGGGAGTCTGTTCCAGAACAGCGATATCCACTGTGTGATATACTTGTCTCTCCAAACCATAGTGCTGCAGAAGACGTTTTGTTCACAGGATCAAGTATTTCTGATACCATTTTTGCTTGCAGATTTGATGTAAGTCCATCAGTAATGGCTTGGAGGATGCCGTGTATGATAAACACAGTCACCTCTTAGCAGTCTGTAAGAGACTGACTATAGTGATAGGGCTTTGAGGTAGTCCATGTTGGACATATAGTTTAGGCCTTGTATATTTTATAGAAGGTATCTCTGATAACTTTCCAGTTGCTGCATGTGGCTGGACAAATACAGGTCAAAAGTTCCATTATACTCAATGATTGGTCTAATGAGGTCTAAGTAAGGGGGGGAATGATGACATCTCTGACTCTAGAACCAATCCCTTTGTTTATGAGCAATGAGTATAAAGATCTTTCTTACAACATCAGCTATTTATGAGCTTAATTTCTGAGTAACACATAATATAATATAATATAATATAATATAATATAATATAATATAATATAATATAATATAACATAAAAAGAAGTTATGTACTCATCATAACGTTCCATGTGAGTTGTTCATCTCGCCTTCATTCTTACAGATGGGTTCGGAGCTGATCCTTGGCTCCGAGTCAGCCTACTACAAAGCTCGAGGTCTTCGGACAGCTCGAGGCCAAGTCCCTATCCCATGATGCACCTAGAGTTACCTCAGATCTTGTTTGCTGCAAATAATACCATGTGTCATTCTATCACTCTTTAGGAGAAACCATAGAAAGATTGTGCAACCAGGAAAAATCTAGTATCTCGGTCCTCAAAGCCTTGAAGCAGCTGAATAAACAAATGTGATACAATCAGATAACCATTTAGATGGTGTTGTTTTTGCCACTGGCATACCTTTTCTGGAATCTGAAAAAGAAACGAGAAGCTGTTCTGATTTTCTGAACTCTTTTGTTCTATCCAAGTAAAATCTGTGCTGTCTATGAACATCAAGCTTGTGGAGCATATACTCCAGATTGTTGGTATGTTTAGGAAAGAACACTGGCAAATCTATGATCTGGTTAAGGTTAGTTTCAGTACAAACTCTGGGTAAAAATGAAGGCTTTATTCACAGGGATACTCTGTCAGCATGGAAAATCAAATAAGGAGGTTTTATGGACAAGGCCTGAAGCTCTGACACTCTAAGGGCAGAAGTGATGGCTACTAAGAAGATAGTCTTCCATGACAAATATTTCAAATCACATGAGGAAGCTGGTTCAAAAGGTGGGAGAATAATGCATGAAAACATAAAATTTAGATTCCATGGAGTATAAGGGGATTTTACAGGTGGTCTGCAATGAAAAGTCCCTTTGAGAAAAGCTTTGGATAGTTTGTGAGACATTATGTTTAATCCTTCAAAGCCAAGATGAAAGTCATAGATAGCAGCAAGTTGAACCCGAACTGTTGCTGCTGCAGCTCCTTTATTGAAGATCATAGACAAAAACTTTAATATGGAGGCAATAGGGGCTTGATAGGGATCAATGTTATTTTGAGAGGTCCATATAGAAAATCTTCTCCATTTGCTAAGATATAGTTTCCTAGTAGAAGACTTATGAGAAGATATTAGTATCTGCTGCATTACATTTGAGAGGTTATGGAACCTGTCTATGTTGGAAATTGGAGCAGCCAAGCTGTCAATTTCAGGGACTGAAGAAATGGATGAAAAGCCCCCAACGAATGTGTCAGAAAAATATGTATTAATGTGTGTGCTTAATGCTAATTAGAAACTAAATGAGTTAACACATTTTTCATTCTATTTTATATGCACTATTTTATATACAGCTGAGTTTCATATGAGATTAAAAGATGCTTTTGAAACTGCAGTGTGTTTTCTGAAACTTGCAAGATGCCCTCTGACCTAGTAATTGCTAGCACAGCAATATTCATGTTTATGCCTTTTGGAAATGTACTTGAGAAGCAGGTGATTATCTGCTAGGTCAGGAAGCAAAGAATGAACAATGCTATATTCTGTAATGTAATGATTTTGAACAATCAGCTCTGTTCGAAGTATGAGAACACGCACAGCTGCAGAAGTTAGAGATAACATAGACAAAGGACTGTTGGAGAAATTAACTGCAATCTATACTTGCTTTGTGCTCAAATTAGCCATAGTACCTTGAATGGTAACATTGCATATATCTAACCGGTGGTAGCCAAGGCCACGTTGTTTTTCTTAGGAAGTTTCTCACAAAAATTGATAATACAAGCAGAAAATCATATGAACAAGCACTACGAAATGATGATGTTAAAACTTGTGATTTACTACGTCAGCTTGGTAGGCAATGTCTTATTAGAAAATGTATAAAAATGCCTGCATTTCCTGATTCTAGTTAGACAAACTCTGTATCAGCACATTTTTGTCTCCTTGCTGCAAGATTAAAGTGCCTTAACCTGAACCTACCATGTATTGATCATTTTTAAAGTATATTTTTCCTTTGACAGAATGCGTCAGAAGGTCTGGAACTGGGTCCAGAATCCAAGGCTCTTTCAACAGATGAAGTCGAAGGGGAACCAAATCTGACGAGGCCAATGAGGAGCTATTAGAATGATGGTCCTTCCCAGGGCTTTTGCTTTCTGCAATACTTTGAGTATCAAGGGAATTGGTGGGAATGCACAGAGGAGACCCGGAGGCCAATCGTGTATGAGTGCGTCCCTTGGGGCTTCTCCCAGAGGGGGAATCAGTGCAAAGTAGCTTCTGCATTTTGTATTCATGTGGTTGGCAAAAAGATTGCAGCAAGGCTGGCCACACCTGCAGAAAATTATCTCCCCTATCTCTTTCTTGAGGGACCACTCATGAGGTAACAAAATTGCCCTACTCAGTTTGTCTGCTATCATGCTGGATTTTCCCAGGATGTGCATTGCTAATAGAAAGCGCTGGGTGGATGTAACCCACTGCCATACTTTTATGGCCTCACAACAAAGGGGGTAGGACCTGGTTCCGCCTTGTTTGTTCAAGTACCAAACCACTGACATGTTGTCCGTCTGAATCGCAATTGTTCCCAGAGGAAGAGAGTCCTGGAAGTACTGCAATGCTAAAAGTACCGCATTCATCTTCAGGATATTGATATGCAGATGTGTCTCCTGTTCAGTCCATGTGCCTTGAGCTGTTCTTCCCTGAAAATGTGGTGGTGGTGTCCAATTCTGTTCTGATAAAAACGATATGTTGCGATGGCGACAAGGCAGATTTTTCTGAATTTATTGTAATGCCCAGATGGTTGTAGAGAGAAAGAGTGGTGTCCCTGGCTTGTATAAGCTGATGCCTGGAGGTGGCGGTGAGGAGCCAATCATCTAGGTATGGAAACACCTGGAATCCTAAATGCCTCAGGTGAGCCGTGACCACTGCCATGCATTTGGTGAACACTCTGGGGGCTGTAGTGAGACCAAAGGGCAGGGCTCGAAACTGGTAATGATTGTCTCTCAGCCAGAAGCGCAGATGATCCCTGGATGGTCTGGCCATTTTTATATGGTAGTATGCAACCTGGAGATCTATCGAGCACATCCAACTGTCTTTCCCTAAGAAGGGAAGTATCGACTGAAGTGTGACCATCCGGAATTTCTCTTTCTTGACAGATCTGTTTAGCCTAGTAAGGTCCAACATAGGTCTCCAGTCCCCTGTCTTTTTTGGAACTAAAAAGAATCTTGAGTAAGTTCTGAATCCTATCTGGTCTGCTGGGACTGGTTGGATGACTCTTTTTCTTAGCAACGTTTGGACCTCTACTGTTGCTTGTTTAGTGTAACTGGGTGGAATGTCCGGGATTTTTTTTTTGTCAATGGAGGGGGGTGGTGAAGGGAATGAAATATCCTCTGGAAACTATTACTTTGTACCCAGTTGTCATTTGTTATTTTGAGCCAGGCATCTGGATACAAAGATAAGTGACCCCCGACTGCCTCCAGAGTAGGACAGTTGGGCCTCCTTTCAGGAACGCTGGTAGGGCTTCCCAAAGATCTGTTCTCTGTTGCCCTGGTTTTGCAGACCCCCTCTGCCATGAGGGCAGCATCTTCCATTATTGCCCCCTCCTTTGCCCCTGGAGGGGAGATCACCACGTGTGTCCAGAAAGTCTCCTAGGGCTTTTCGGAACCACACCTTTCCCCCCCTTTGACCCTTGGGATAGGGTCTGGTAGGGGTGGAAAAACAGAGTCCGACAGCAGACAGAGTCTTTCCTTCCTACTCATACCTGGTCAAAGTTTCCTTCATTTTTGGGCCTGAAGAGGAACGAGCCATCAAAAGGGGTGTTGACAAAGGATGACTTAAAGGGCACTGCAAAGGAACACAAGCACATACAGGAATGTCTCCTAAGAGCAATTCCTGTACCCGTTGTCCTGCTCGTTCCATCAGCTGCACATGACATGAAACACATGGACGAGTTGACTATGGAACTGAGGGTAGCAAGCTGGGAGGCAACTTTATCTGAAGCTCCTGCAGCTACTGTATCCTGAAGAGTATCTCCAAGCTCTTTTAGGAGATCTCTTTGCAGTCTCGTAAAATGAGTGAGATAGTTCAGTGAATGCAAGCAAAAGTCAATGAACTGTATGTGCACTTCCTATATCTATCCATGATCCTAGAATCTCTGTTAGGAGGATGGATAGAGGAAGAAGTTTCCGACATCTCCTTTTTGGTGGCTGCCACCAACACCATGGCATCAACTGGCACTCCCTTGGTAAGAAAGGACTTTTCCTGGGGGGGGGGGCAGAAATAAATTTATTAGGCCTGCTGGGGACAGGCTCCATGGTGTCTGGAGACTCCCATGCCCTTTGTGAGACCAGCTCCATGAGCTCATCGAAGGGCAGAGACACCCAAGAAGTGGAGGGTTGAGACCCGGAAGCCTTCAGAAGAACCGACTCATCTTCTTTAGGGTTGATGGACTGCCAGTCACCCCTCTGCCATAGGATTTCTAATATCTCAGCAAATGAGATATCCTCAGAGGGGGACCCTGGGGACTCTTCTGATTCATCCAAGTCAGTATCAGATGTGAAAGACTCCTGTGGGGAGTATAAGTGCTTCTTCTTACAGATTCTCTTCCTCTTCCTCTTACAGATTCTCTTCCTAGGAACCTCATCAGTGGGAACTTCTGGTGAGGTCTCAGAAGAGCAGGGCCCACCCAATGGGGCTTCCTGAGGCTCTGGGTCTCTGTGCTTAGAGAAAGGATGTGTGAAGCAGAAGCGGACACAGGTGCTTTTGGGGAGGAGGTAGTCAGGCCTGAAGTCATAGATGTCTTAGGAGACATAACTCTCTTCATGGCTTCAAAGGCACCACTGCTCCAATGAGAAGGGACCGTTGGATCTGAGGAAACCATCAATCCCCTCGGCACCAGGACACTGGGCTCCAAACCAGAGGTAGGAGCCGAGCTCATCCAAGCTGAAGCTCCGAGAGGCAAAGTCAGAACCGACAAGTCAGTCTGATTATTCTCCCCAGCCCCGACCGGAGAGTATCAGCTCCTAGACTCCTCGATCGGTGCTGAGGACGTCTGAGTAAACAGAACCGATGACACTGGAACAGGCATCAGCTCCAAAGGCTCAACAATCATCAAGGCTGACTCCTCTGGCTCTGAAGGACTGGCATGGCTCGGAGGAGGAGGAAATGAAGTTGATGGTAATACAGTCTTTGGTTCTGAAACAGATTGGGTCAGAGCCGATAACAATTTTGAAAACATCGGTGCCTGTAGCAACTTCTGCACCACACAATCCACATCCAAATCAGAAAGGCTGATCGAGGACCAAGATGAATGGATGTATGGAGGCACTGATTGAAGTATTGGCAATTTAGTTACCTCAGATACTGGTTCCAGGACTGGGGACTGGCTCTGAAAAGACAAGACGGTCGGTTCAGGGCTGTGGAGCCGACGTCGATGGTTTTCTTGATTTTTTTACTTCCAAAGAAGTAGAAGCCTTAGAAGACTTTCAGGATTTACTAGACCTGTCCTGGTCACTCAAAGCTTCCTGAAATGATGGTTTGACTACTCCTCTATCAATTAACTTTCTCTCTTTCCTGAAGAACCCTGGAAGAGAAGGAATGAAAAATGGAGCAGCTTTCCTGAAAGTGCAAGGCTCCCAAACAGTATACACAATTTACATGGCTATCTGTGACAGACATTTTCTGTCCACATTTTGGACATTTCTTAAACCCTGACTTAGGATGCTTATCCCTATCCTGGTCAGCCATAATGAACTATACAGTCTCAAGAAAAGGTACTGTAGTATAACCAAGACACACCCAAAAATTATTTCAAATAAACCCTGAAAAAAACTATGGCCTAAATATACTATGACAAAGTGTCACTATTAAACAACCACACACACTAACTACTTATCTAAAGCACTTTAAATATCTAAACATATATCAAAATGCTGTGACAAACTGTCACCATTCAAAAGCACACAACAACTAGTTAAACTACACTAAATATAACAGGTCTATAGAAAAAAACGAAGGCCAAAGAGAGCTATATCTAATTAAGAAAAGGCACACCAAAGGGAAAGGGAATACACACAATAAGTCTACAAAAGCTATAAAGACTAAAAGCTAACTCTAAAAGTAGTGAAATAACAAGGTTATTCAGATAAATTTTAGAAAAGAAATTTGTACTGGCCCGAGTTATGCAAGGAACCTCCGATCTATTGCAGTGGCAAATAGATCTGAGGTAACTCTAGGTGCATCATGGGATAGGGACTTGGCCTCGAGCAGTCTGAAGACCTCGAGCTTTGTAGTAGGCTGACTCAGAGTCAAGGATCAGCTCTGAACCCATCTGTAAGAATGAACTGTGAGACAGAACAACTTCAGATTATAATATACTATAATATAATATAATATTAATATAATATAATATAATAAAACATTTGTGTGAAGTTGTTTAGAAATGAAAGATAAAATATAAAATGCATGTTTACATTTTTTTTTGAGTTACACATACATGAAATGCAATATATTGAAAAATACTCTAAAGTGCTTTGCTGAGCATAGGGCTTGCATCAAGTGAAATAATGCCCTAAGCAAAGGGCTCCATGATGCCTATCACTCCTCCAATGTTTCCTTCCACATCACTCCAGATCCCCACTGTTTTGCCTCATCCTGGCCTTCTCACATCATCCAGATTACTTTTTACTTTCTTTTCTCACATTTTGTTTTACTCTTTAGCTTTTCCTGCATCTTTCAATGTACTCTAAATGACCAGGACAGCACTGTAATAACTAGGGAGGAAATTATTGAATTATGTCAGGGATCTCAGGGATCTGACAGCCTGGTAGTCTTCAAAAGCTATATTTTTTCTAGATGTTTAGTGTTCATTTTAGAGTTTTTTTTACAAACTTCTCATCCAATGATGGCCTGAAACAAAATCATGAATAAGGAAAAAATTCAGTCTTGCTCTTTGAATATGCTTTTTCTGCTTATTTTCAATGCACACTAACTGAGCAAGACTGTACTGTAATAACTTTCCATGGCTCCATAGCACAGAGGGATAAAGTCCTGACTGTACCCCAGATGACCTGTGTTCACTTAATAACATGAAGCCTGGAAGGATCCAGTGGGGGAAGATGGGAGGGAGCAGACAATGCTGGCTCACCCATCCAGGGAGAGGGGGGCTTCTTAAGCTTACTGCAACAACACCAGCATTAGTAATCAAGCAAGTTCCATACTGCAAGCAGTAAATCACTTGGTCAGGAGGTTCCACATGCCTGGAAACACTCATAGGTTAATAGGTGTGTACTAGGCTAATGGCCCTGGAGCCTTTACAAGCCTTGCCCAAAAAAATTGCCCAGGCACCGTGCCACCCAATGTTAGTTCACAGTGCCCAGATCCAGTAGGGCAACTGGAATGATCCCTGGAATTAACTTTCTGTTACGCATCCACTCATCAAGATTTCTCTTGAAGAGGGCAATGAGGTGCTCTGCTTGACACAAATGGGAAGCTTATTTCAGAGTATGAGCAGTCTTTGGGAGATTAACCTGTCCCTCCATGCAGTTCAAGAAGGCACACACAGCAGAGCTTGCAAAGCTGATGTGAGATTGTGAGGATTATGGCACACCAGTGCCCTTTATCTCTTCATCAGTCCTGGATGTGGGTTGGATTAACACCAGGGAAGGCTAAAGTGAGTCCGGAGGACTCAGTGAACAAGGAGAGGAGCTGGTAGCAGCTGGTGGTCAAATGTCTGGTAGTAGAGAAGAACAAAAAGACTGTAGTCTAATAACTGTTGGAGGAAACAATTTAATTAAGTGAAGGCCCTGGGGACTACCAGATCCCCAAAAACCATGGGGTTATAGACAGTCTGAGCTGCATTTTAAAGCATTTTTTCCAAATTTTGATAAAATGATGACCTGAACAAAAATCATAAGTAAGGAAATAAATTCAGTATTATTTTTTCTTTCAAGGAAGAAATAAGTTGAATCCATGTTTTAATGTTCAAAGCTGACAATGTAGCAGTTCACAACAAAATTGAAGACATATGCTTGTGAGAATTCATAAATCATATATGGGAATAGTGTCTGTTTTCCTACCCCCAATAATAATAATAATAATAATAATAATAATAATAATAATAATAATCTTCTGTGTAAAACTCTGATGTTAGATTGGGGTGACAGTGGACACAAATGCCACAATATATTTCAAGTGGTTGCTGTCTTACATACATACACCATGCCTTCTCAACCCTACCCCCAAAAGATAGTCACCTTCTGTATACACCTCTAATATCAGACTGAAACAAAACTGAAAGAACAAATAGAACACAGTAACATATTTCAGCCTGCTACTGTTAGAAGTAGATAACCAGCATACCTCCATAACTCCAAAAATATAGATAAATAGCACACCTCCCTACCCCAAAATAGTCACCTGTATTTCGTGTCTGATGTGTAATTTGTAAGACAAAATAAAAAAAAATAATGATAATAATGTACTCCAACTAATTGGTCCTAAATATGATATAGAAACCTTCTGTGCACACCTCTGATGTTTGATTGTGAAGAAAGTTAAAGAAATAATAATCACACCACCCCCATCTTCCCATTCAAGTTAGTGACCTTTTTTGCACACCTCTGAGCAGGACTGGTTTTAGACTATGTGGGGCTTGGGACAGCAGGTACTTCTAAACAGTTCAGGGAGTGGAACTGAGGCCTTGAGGCTGTTAGAGTATTTGGAGGGTCTAGATGTTCTTTGATACATTTTATGTCTTATTTTTAAAAGATAGTGACTTGTTAATACTTTTACTGCTACTCCGAATACTTATGAATTTGCCTAGCAACATTGTGTGTATCCGCAGATAAAAATGGTGATTTTTTTTCACAAACAGACACATGTACACATTTACTAACAGTAACCCTGACGAGCCAACCAAACCTATTGCAATATGTGCAAACACACAGATAGGCTGCAAGCTTAACTGCAGTCAAACTAAAGGAATGCTCATTCAACTACAATACACATTTGGAGCATAGAAGGAAACCAGAACACATGGATAAAGCCACACAGAAGCAGGGTGGGCATGCAAACTCCATGCTGAAGAATTTGCAGCCAAAATCTCAACCAAAACAAAGCACTCTGAGATGGCAGTACTGCTCAAGGTGCCACTGAGCCAAATATTAATTGCTTCTATACACATTCTACTCCTGCCTGACCACTAAAATAGCCACTTATCATGTACTATACTGATGTTTGTAATGGAAAGTGAAAGAAATGTTGGTCAGTCTGTTACTCTTAAATATGCTGCAATCTCGCACACACACACACACACACACACACACACACACACACACACACACACACACACACAAACACAAGCTGTAGCAATACTAATTTTACACTGATTTTATCACTAACAGTACATTGTGTGACACTACTGTTGCCAGCCCAGATCAGTTACTGCTATTTAACAGAAATCAAAGAACAGCAGCGGTAATCCACTTTTATACACAGAAGGCCGCCATACAGTCAATTACAGACACTTACTGATGGTGTATACCCCGGATATCTGATTCTGATGAACAGAAAAAAGTAATAATCATGTAATGCAGGTGTTTCTCTTGACTAAATGAAGCAAGACATGATAGAGCTCACTAATTACGTGTCTCTGACAGGTATGAGCCTAGCACTGAGAAGCACACTACCTTCTCCATGGATGTTGCCATGTTATCAATAGAAAGTGATTGACTTTAACATAGGCTTAGCTTCTGGTGTCAATCCAAGGGGGTACAATATTTGATGGCCTGGGAAGACGTGGTTGACAGACCATGCTGCTTTGCCTGGGATATTCTGCACTTAGGCTTTCAGATATTAGCAAAGACCTTTTCCACCCTCATAGCGCCTTTTTTTGGGAAATGCCAAACTGATAATCCTCCCAATTTAACTGAACTTATGAAGGAATATCTGAAGGGGGTACTGCTCAATACTAGAAGTCTTAACAAGAAACTTTATGCCCTGCAAGCCTTCCTCTCCCTGGAGAATGTATACATCTCTGTAGTAACAAGACATGGGGCAGGATTCACGAAGCTTCCGTGTAAGAGTTACAAGGCTTACATGGAGGCTGCAGTTAAATGGTGTGACGTCAGCATGTCATGCATATGCATGATGGCATGCTGAATTACACCTAAGGCTAACACGGTCCGTGTAAGACAGTAGGGGGCATGTCCGTAGGGCGAGCCCTGCAAATGGACATGCCCCCAGAAGAGTAAAAGTCCCGAAAGTAAACCCCCATGACAGAGTCCATGTAAATGTGAATAAACACAACACAACACATGCCCCCACAGACTATGAACATAAAACATATAAATGAACATCTTATATTTTTTTTATAAGTTGTAAAGATGTTTGCCAGTGAGTGTGCTCGTTTGCGCGGGCGTGCCCATCGCTTAGCCACAGTTAGCAGTCAGTGGAAAAGCATATAAGAACTAAATATGCAAAGTAAGCCAAGAAGCAATAGCGTAGCGGTAGAGACGTCAGCTGAAGAGGAGGCAGTCGTGGTTCGAGCCCCCACAACATCAATTTTTATTTTTAGTGAAATAAGCACGAAACAAGTCCCTGACATATATGTACATATATAAAATTATATTTTCTGTAAAATGTAATGGAATGGGCCATGTATTTTGAAGAAATGTGAGATAAAAAAAAAATGGCAGATGTGCCTATAGCTGAGCTACAGTCTAACAAGTTGAGGATATCTGCTTGTAGGTGAACAGTGTTTTAACAGGTGTAAAATGAGTGCCCGTAGGTGAGCAGTGTTACAACAGGTGTAAAATGAGTGCCCGTAGGTGAGCAGTGGTTTAATAGGTGTAAAATGAGTGCCCGGGGTAGAGCAGCATTTTAACACACTGAAACTGTGTGCCTGTAGCTGAGTTGAGTGCAATATGCATGCTGCCAGCCAAACCACGCGTAAACCAGCGTGATCCATTTGCGCGGAGCTGCGCACTGCGGCAACAACCTAACCGACGGGCAACGTTGAGCAAGCTGTATCAAAACTGCCTTTACACAGACACACCTCCTAGCCTGTGTAGACAGTCATAAAATATAAAAAGCAATAGCCAGGATCGAACCCAGGATACCATGCACCATAGTCAAAGTACTGAACCACTAAGCCATGACAGTTGCACTTAGAAATGCAGTAATAGCATATATATAGGAATGAATAGAAAGAGGAGCATGACAAAGCAGGTTTTGTGAAGTTGATACAATTCCAAAATGGCCAATCACAGATAAGTGTGGGAAAAACGGCATATATAAGCCCCATAGGCAGGAATACACAGCATAACCGATTGTGGAACCGACTTGCAGCCAGGATGTCAGGTGTAGGAGAGGGTAGTTGCTTCCGAGCACAGAGGTGGGGCATTGAGGAGTCCAAATATATGGTTTGGCTCCTTGTCCATAATCATGAGGCCCAACTCATGCAGGGCCAGGTCCTGTGGGGAGCATATAGGGCTGAGGCGTGGGACCAGTTGGCTCATGATCTCACCAGTGCCACAGGAATACCAAGGACTGGTGAGCAGGTCCGCCACCACCATGCGGACCTGAAGAGATGAAAGCAGGACCAACTGAACCGTTGGATCCAGGAGGCCTGGTAAACGCCCAACGCCCCACTACTGAGTAAGTTACATGTAATTATTTATGTAAGAAATTACCCTAGCTGATATTATGGAGATGTGTATTCCAATATTACTTCATTTATATTACATCTGCAGGTGTCCGTTCTGCGAACCGTCGAGCCTATGGCGATAGGCTGGTGCAGTTGCTCCACCAGGCAGGTCAGTAATTTTCTCCCTGTAACTGTAAATCAATATATAAGTATGACAGTTAGCAAAAGAGTGCAGTGTAGTCACTAATTAATAAAATGTGCAAGTAACAGTGTAAGAGAGTTTGCAAGTATTGCACAATTACAAAAGTGTGATGCAGCCTGTAATCCAAACATAAAAATGAAACAAGTCTGAAATAAAGATGTCCCACCTGTAATATAATAGTACATAACCTGCAGCAGGCTGAAAAGTACAGCTGCAGAAGCTGAGTAAAACACATGTGTGAAATATATCCATGTTGAAATTCTGAAACATGACATAAGTGAGACTGTTGGAAAGGATTGTTATAACTAAAGGTAAAACATGTCAATAAAGCCTAGAATTAAGTACCATCCTGAATTGTAAAAATAAAACAAGTGAGAGAGTGTGAGAAAGAGGTATGAATCCACCAATAAAGTAGTAATAACTCCTGAATAAAGTATACTGCAGTCAGTACAGAATTAAATGAATGTGACAGGCAGAACCAAACAGCAACATGTGTTGGAAAAAGTATTGAAGCTGGAATGTGTGTCCCAAAATCTGGATATGTTGCTCTCAGTCTGCAATATGCAGATAGTATGGTTGTCTGAAATACCAAACATCCACAGTTGTCTATAGCTATATAAAGCAAATGTAGCAGGATGATGTAGCTGAACAGAGCCAGATATGAATGTGTATGAATAAATATGAAATGTATATTGATGTAGCAGTAACATTCCTATCACCAACCTGAAGTAGTTATCACATAGGAAACTGTAGGCAGACCTGTAGTGTGTATATATCTGCAGCTAGTAGAAAAGTACAGCACATGTATAAGTATTTGAAGTTGTTAATTAAATATTTCTTCACCCTACCCTATAACCACAAATAATCCATTCCACGTGAAATGGGTATGTGCATTCACAATTAACATCCCTGGACATTTGCCCTGTTGGTTCATACATATTTGCATGTACGTTGATGCATCTGCCCTGTTCATACATCCAAACCTGATGGCCTGTTGCCATCAGTCAACCCTGCATGTTGTTGGATTGTGTATTGCTGTTCAAATTATGCATGTGTTATGCTTGCTGTTCAATGGCTTGAATTTATGGGTGTTTGGTTAATGGGAATACTAATGCATGCTGTTACAACTAATTGTGAATGGTATTGCACGTTACTAACCCAAACTGTCATAACATAATGCAAAACATAGGATGACAGGGAAGGCGGGTTCCAGCGGACCCACCTCTCCCACCTCAGCTGGCGAGTGCACCTGGCAGTAGTGCCCAGGCCAGACCCTCCTCCGGTGGCCCTGTGCCACCTGTGGGTGGAAGCACTGCAGGGGATGGGGCTTGTCCCCCCTCTGCAAGCATGGCTGGAGGAGAACATCCACTCACCCTCCGTAGTGTCCGGACTGTGGAGCGTAGGGAGATCTGGCACGCTGTGCTTGGGCCCCTACACCAGCTTGAGGCATGGGTGGCACAACTCATGGGCGTGCCTGCTGCCGGCCTACACAGCCCCCAGCACAGCCCCGTCCTGGGCAGTGAAGGCACAGTGGCAACTGCCCATGGGTGGGGATCTCAGTTCCACTGTTGCCATCTGTGGGCTCATGGGCTCGAGATATCCAAACATCCGTCCCCGTCAATTGTGTAACCCCCCACATGTGTCATCCACCACCCCTGTATGCATCTTGTTTGTCTTGTCTGTTAACCTCCCCTACCTACCTCCCCGGCTATACCAACTTCCTGTACCTGACATACCACTCTCACATGAAAAAAAAAAAAAAAGGGCACTCTGTACCCACAAAAAAATTACGCCCCCTACATAGCTGCCCATTTTGCACACATGTCTGCTGGACATGTAAACTGGCAATTACAATTGGCTGTACAACAAATATTATTGTTGTCCTCACACCTCTCTCAGGGGTGGAAGGTTTCAAATTTCACAACAAATTACAAACATATGCACAGCTGTTGCTGACAAAGAAATGGGCAGCTATGGGCCTTTCCTACATCCCTCCTGCAAATCCCGAGCTTGTTTCCCTACTGTCCTACCCTCTTTGTGACCCCTTTTTCACCACTTTCCTATCTCCCCATTTTCTTTTCTTTCAAAGAAAATAGCACAGGTGTGCGCGAGAGTAAGCACTGTTAAGCAGTAGTAAGCGGGTGTGCGCAAAGCTAAGCGGTAGTGCGCATGCGTGACCTCCACGCAAACTAGCGCTAACCCGCTTACAACTGCTTAAAAATGCCTTAGTCACTCTGAATGACAAGGCCTGTAGTTTTCTCAGCAGCAAAATAAAATACCTCCCTCATTCTCGAACCCAGGAAACACTAGTCTGCATGACTTACCACTAAGCCATGAGTGCTATACAAGAACAGTGTGCTGAAAGAAATATATCATTAAATAGTAGGAATTAATGTAAAGGGAATATAGCAAGTCTAGTACACAAAGCATGTCATGTATATTTTCTGTCAAATCTAGTAGATTTGTAAAATTGTACTGTGTGCTGAGAAACAGTCATGCTAGTTGGTAGCTACTAGGTAATAATGTCACAGTAGCATCTGGCAAGCCACACACATACTCAGAGCAGGATAAACACTGCCATAGTTGAATAGATAAGAGTTCAGACATAGCAACTGTGACTGAGTTACAGGGATGTCCCTGATGTTAAAACAAATGTCAACTGTGCCCCACTGACACCCTGTCAAATGTACTAACAGTAGGCAGAAAGGTGTAACTACACATGCAATGGTAACTATGACTGACTGAAGGTATGCACCACCTGCACGGCACAAATTTTGTACTAATACATATGCTTGAAATAACCCACAGTTACAACTGCAGAGTATCAGAATATGTCACTGGAGTAACCCACTGCTATGTACCATTCCATGAGGCTGATAAAAGATGCACCAGAGAGTATCTGAGGCCTGCTCAGCAGCATGATCAAATACCCCTGTAAGTGTCAAGGCCCACACCATGGCCAGACCATACTGCATGCAGTAACACCCTACCACAACAAACACATAGGGAATTGCTGGCCAAACAGATTTAACAAGCATTACAAGCTGTGAATGTAAATGGAAATTAGGAAAGGCATAGCAACACATTACAGGAAAGACACCTAGCAGGCATACAAGGAGTGAATGTAAAGGCCAAATATTGAAGCCATAGCAACAGATTGCAAGAGCCACTGCTATATATCAGTTACACCACAATCCCACAGGAAAGCACACACACCCATATACACAGTATTACTAGTCGTAGGTGTCAGTTTACATACACACAGAGAACAGGACACTGGAGGAAGGAATACTCAGCTTACAGAACAACATGCATTGCAGTGTCTACAACACAGCCTGAAATATGAGAGACATACCAACCCTTACACTCACAGAACAGTGTCCACAGCAAACCAGCATGGTCCCCACCCTGATAATCTGAAAGGGCTATGCCTACCTAACAGACCTTTTTATAGCACAGGCCTTTAATCACAGTGAGAACTGCAATCACTACACAACAGGCTGCATGCAATTAGTAAATGCTGGCTAACAATTGGTGCAGATGCCATCACATGGACATGTGCAGATATCTACAAAAGCATCCTGTACTCCCAGTCCACACATGCAATACTGTCATTGCACCCGCTGGAGGTAGAGAGAGAGAGAGAGAGAGAGAGAGAGAGAGAGAAAAAGAAAGAAAGAAAGAAAGAAAGAAAGAAAGAAAGAAAGAAAGAAAGAAAGAAAGAAAGAAAGAAAGAAAGAAAGAAAAAGAAAAAAAAACCTGAAACAACAAAGCAAAGAGGCTGACTGCAGGCCAAGCAACTGCAAGCCTACACAAACAGCTGCAACAAACACAGGTAATGTAAAGTACTACTATAATACTCTACATACTGTGAACCCTCCAGATGTGTTATTGGTCTGTATCTATGTATATGAGGATGTGCATAGGGACGGGGACATACTGACACTGTCACTGAAGGCTCCACATACATATGTATGTGACGGTAGCTATGTGCACATAGCAATGTAGTTTGTAGTACAATGTACAAGTAGGTTGTACAGTAATGGGTGTTCAGCAGTACATTACTGTGTGTATACATATGTTGAACTAAAAAGGAGTATATATATATATATATATATATATATATATATATATATATATATATATATATATATATAACATATGTATACGTATGTATATCGAGATATGTATGTATATATATATATATATATATATATATATATATATATATATATAATATGCATATGTGTATACATAGATAGAGAGGGATGTAGAAATACATAGACAGATATAGTTTCACAGTGGCATAGTTTAGTACTAGGCTATCTGCAGACAGTGTATAGAATAGATTTAGAAACTTGTGCCTCTGTATAGTAGTGACACAGTGAAGACCCCCCCTACATAACAGCATTAGTTTACTGTGCCTCTTTCTAGTAGTGACACAGAGAAGACCCCTGCTGTAAACCTATGATCTCCCATCCACTTGTCAAGACTGCACATGAAGAGTGTCAGTGAGGGTCTCTGCCTAACATGAACTGGGATCCTGTTCCACAGTATGGGAAGCCTCTTAGTGATGGATCTGTCCCTACAGTATGTCCTATTCATATGTGTGCTGAGGTTTAAATCCATAGCTGTCATGCTTTTGATGGATTTGGATTGTATGAGGTGGAACATGTCCATCACTATCAGATTGGACATGGCCTACTACATCAGGCACAGATCACCCCTACGTAGGCAGTATGCTATGGAATAGAGCATGAGTTATGTTAGTCTGGCAGCATATGACAGTTGTTGCAGATCCTTGATCCTCCTGGTGATGTACTCATGGGGTCCCCCTGGCTGTTGCAAGTGCCAGGAGAGGTACATACCAAATGGGGCATAGTACACAGTCATGGGCCTGATAAGTGAGGAGTATAGGGGTACAAAGACCCCTTTTGATGTGGATGTGAATCCCTTCATGATAAGGTGGGCAAGGTAGGAAGTCCATCCAACCACTTTGGCAACGTGGGTGTCAAATGAGAGGTCAGCATTGCACAGTGTCACCAGGTCTCCGATTACTTTGTCTGTACTCAGTGGGTTATTGTCTATGTGATAATATGTAGGTACCTTGTCCGTCCAAAAGGGTATGAGTATACATTACGTGGCATGCAGTGTCAGGCCATGACTCCGGCACCAGTTGTTGGTGTCTGTGAGGCCTGTCAGTAGGATGTATGTATCAGCAGGTGTATCGCCTATGGCGCCTAGTATGCAGTCATCTTTGAACATTGTCAGCCACTACCCTCCCTTGTCTGCTTGCACATCTGAGAATGATATGCCGAACATGAGCAGTCCCAGGACAGAGCCCTGTGGGACACCACATGTGACTGGCTCTGAGTCTGACATGGCACCAGTGAGATTGACTATAGGGTTTCTATCCGTTAGCTGGTTTGCAACCCATCATGTGACATATGTATTTACATGTAGGCTGTTGATCATGTCTATGATGGCAGATTGCAGTATTGTGTCGAATGCTGTAGGCAAGTCCAGGTAGGCTGTATGGACCGCTGTGCCCTCAGCAATGGCTGTAGTGACTGATTTGAAAAGGTCAACCAGGTTCATAAGGCAGGATCTGCCCTCTACAAAGCCAAACCGGGTGGGATCAAGTCCCCAATGTCTCTGTGTATGGGTACCATCATGATCCTTTCCATAGTGTTGCAGACCAGGTTGGTTAAGCTTATGGGGCGGTAGTTACCAGTGTCTGTAGAGGTGCCTCCTGTGTGGAGTGGGACTACTGTTGCTGTATGCCAGTGTCCAGGTACATATGCTGTAGTAAGGCTATGGCTGAATAGCATGTAATGTGCATGTGTAGCCCCTCTTGCAGTTCACGTAGCATGCAACCTGCAATACCGTTGGGTCCCATTGATGCTGTGTTTACAGCTCCGCTGAGGGTGGTTCCCAGCTGGACATCTGAGATGACAGGGAGGTTACAGTCAGCTAGGATAAGTAATTCCACATGTGTAGGTGAGGGAGTGTAGAAACCTGCACTGAACCTGTCTGCCAGACTGTTGGCATTATCTGTGTGTTCAGTGTAGCGTATGTCACTGTGAACTAACTGTGAACACAACTGAGGGTTCCCACCCAGGTGTGTAACATAGCAGAGGAAGGCCTTGTGGTTATCTGTAGTGACCATAGCAATGTCCCTCTCATTGTTGGCCTTGCATGTTTGTACGACAAAACTTATCTTTCTACTACTGCTGATGAGAGATGCCGTAGCTCTATGGAAGTATGCTCTGCCGTGCAGTAGCTACCTTCTGTTGTTATACAATTTGTTCAATGCTGGGGTCCACCAGACAGGACACCTGCCCTTGGTGGAGAGGGTCATGGTTTCATTTGTGATTGCATGATCCATGCATTCTTGGAGATGTCTGTAGAAGCATATGTGAAGGTGTCTGCATTGCGAGAAGTGGATTACACTGGCCCAGTGGGCATGAAGGATACCAACTCAGTTATAAGACGTGTAAAGTCGGCATGTGAGAGGTTTCCCACTGTAGTCTTTTGTGTTGTGGGGGAGGTGGGATATGTATATCCAGGGTGATTAGTCTGTGATCAGATGTGACTAGTGAGGGGTATACTTCCAGTGTGTAGCACATTGTCCCCATGTTTGTGATGATCAGGTCTAGTATATCATCTCCTGTTGTGGGAGAGGTGACTAGCTGTTCCATTGCATTTGACATAGTGAATTCCGGGAACCTTTGGGCTAGGGTGTTTGGGGTAGAATAATGCACCCAGTGTATGTTAGGGTAGTTGCAGTATCCCAATATGATGGTGTGTGGTGGGACATTCATATTCAATGTCTACAGGAAGGCTGACTGTGGTCCCTGAGATTGGGAGGGTGGTCTGTAGCATGCTACCAGTTGTATAGCAGGTTTGCCTACGGTTATCTGCACCTGGATGGTCTGTGATGCTTCATGTGTTGCCATTAACCTGGAGGTGTGTGTGTCCTCCATGAATATGGACACACCCCCTCCCTTTTTGTTTTGTCCAGAGTCCTGGGGCCAAAACGCATGATACGGGGTATAGCCTGGTACCGCTGATGTGCTCTCAGGAGCCTTGAACCAGGTTCTCAATTACTGCACAGACATCAAGATTGGTAGAATATGTACGTACAGATATATGTAATACACACATACATATATAGATATCTGTAGAGACTTATACACATACAGATAGATCTGACTGACAACAGATATGTCTGTACATGACTATCTCTCACTCTCTGTCCCACCCCCTCACACTCACACTCACCCTGTGTCTCTCTCTCACTCTCTCCCCCTCTCTCCCCACATCTATATGTATATATCTACATCTATATATACATATTATATATACATATATACAAACAGATATATATCCATATACAGATATAAATACATCAATACATATATATATATATATATATACATATATATACATATATATACATATATAGACTGTGTGAGGCACATCTGCACACATGTGCCTCACACAGTCTATATATGTATATATATGTATATATATGTATTGATATAAATACATCAATACATATATATATATACATATATATATATACATATATAGACTGTGTGAGGCACATGTGTGCAGATGTCTTGCTACAGGTGCCTGGTGTCACAGGCATGGAGAGAACACCAATGTGGATACTGGAGTACCATACCCCATTCAAAAACACTGACACCAGTAACCACCACATATGTACATGCCTGCCCACCACTGCATGTGTCAGGGGGGAACAGGGTCAACAAGTGTACAATAGGCTCCACATCGATATACACAGTGGCACACTAGTCCTGTAATACCTGTACATGGAATGTGTCAGCGGACATGGTGTGTCAGCTATGGACATGTAGGTCACTGTACCCCTCCAGACCCCACAATGTCCTACATGGTATGTACCTCCCATGACAGCTACAGATATGGTGTAGGACACAGACATATGCAAGTAACTGTGTCAATGCACTTAAACACCACAGAGCGCACACAGACTACCTACATAGAGGTTACCGCTGCTGGATATGCATAGTTCGGTCACACCCATGACAGTTGTCTACCAACCATGGTAACACCTCCAACATCCACAACACAAATTACCTATGTCTGTCGTCCTTGTCACTGCAGTATAGAGCACATGGTGGAGGTGCGGGACCCTACCCACAGATATGACATACCCTGTAGTAGACCACACAGAATTAAGAAGCAAGGCTCCCCATGAGTAGATGTCAGACATACCCCTGCTGAATGTTATGCTGATAGGTAATATGCCATATGAGTCACCCTGTTTAACTGTTTGTAAGGAGCAGATATGATCATAACACGTGTCACAAGGGGCAGGGTAGCAAAACAGTATGCTGCTGTAAGCCCAGGGCCAAAAGCACACTACCTACCTAGGACACAATGCACACCCATGAACACATTGCAAATGGAATATGTGAGGTGGAATGAGTGTGCTAGTGACTGGGTGCATGTTGTGTACTGGTGTGATTGCTCACCATGACTGTCTGTCTGTCATGGTAGTGTGTGTCCTTGGTGTGAGGCCAGAGACAGGTGTGTGGGGTATTGCAATCAACACATACTACATTGCCATATGTTGTGCTGTGTTACCCTGTATGTCACTGTGGTGTAGGTAGGGTTATGGCAAGTAAGAGTAGTGTGCATTACCAGTGAAATATGTAACATGCATTGTGTGCAGTGCATGGGCTGATAATGTTCCCCATACAGTACCTTGATTCAAACCCCCAGTGTGAGGTTGTGTATTGTACCTGAAACAGTGAGTTGAATGCTGCAGTATACTAGTCTGTTGTATGGAGTGTGCCAGGTACTGTTGTACAGTTGTCAGATGGGCACTGATATCTGGTCATGTACATGTGTATCCCCCAATAGACAGACAGATGCTATATATGGTGCCTAAGTTATATCACTGCAGTCAAGTATTATGTGTATTATGTGTGCTATAGTCTGCTGACAGATATTGCTGACATATGTCCCTTCTCCTTTTCAGGGCCATGGTTCATCAGCAGAGCCCAGTCTACTCCGCCGCAGAGGAGGAGGTGATACACCAGAGCCTGGTGCGGGATTTCGCTGTACTCTTTTCCCGCACCAGCCAGAACCAGCAGGAGAGGGCTGCACTGTGGCAAGACCTGGTCCGTTGGGTAAATGACATAGGCACACATAACCGGACATATGAGCAGGTACGCCATCACTGCAGTGATTTAATTAGACATGTCCGTCAGCATGCATCGGATATCCACAGGCAGCAGCTTGCCACAGGTGGTGGGGTGGCTAGACATCCCCCAATCACCAGACTGGAGGGACTACTCCTGAGTGTTGTGGCTCCAGCACAGCAGCAACAACAACAGCATACATGTGTAATGATGGAGGCTGGAGCAATACAGCAGCAGGACACAGAGCGTGCAGGTAACATGCCATGTGTATAGTTGACCATTCTGTACACTGTTAGGTTATGCATGTGTGGGGTGTGTCCTCGATTTGTAGCTGTAATCTTGGTAATTATTGTGCATTAGTGATAACCTCATTATCTGCAGTACACCTGTGGAAGCTAACTGTTGCATTACTGAACTGTATCATGCCCACAGTATCAATGGCACAGTTGTGCCCACTGACGATAAATGTCTCTTTTCCACAGGTCCCTCTGGTGTAACAGCAAAGCAGCCTATCCATGCTGGTGAGTGTGTAATACCATTACATTCACTACTATGTATACTAATAGTAATAATAGGCTGAAGCAGTAGTGCTATGTGTTTGATTGCAGGTGTGTTTGTGTCTGTGGGTTGATATCTCATATACTGAGGTGTGTGCATGTGTGCATGTGTGCATGTGTGCATGTGTGCATGTGCCCATGTGTGCATGTGTGCATGTGCCCATGTGTGCATATGTGCATGTGCCCATGTGTGCATGTGTGCATGTGTGCATGTGCCAATGTGTGCATGTGTGCATGTGCCCATGTGTGCATGTGCCCATGTGTGCATGTGTGCATGTGCCCATGTGTGCATGTGTGCATGTGCCCATGTGTGCATGTGTGCATGTGTGCATGTGTGCATGTGCCCATGTCTGCATCAGTGGTGGCATTGTGTACACATTGTAAACTGTGTTTCCTGTCTTACTCCCACAGGTTCTGGTGCTGCTCTGGTGTCGTGCAGCAGGGAACCTGAATCAGCTGCTGTGGATAGTGATAATGATGATACCTGTGTAATGGCACAGGTAGGTGTGCCAGGGTCCATTATTGGCCAGCCAATTGACACTACACAGCTGTCGACCCCATCCTGCCAATACATCCTTTGTCACCAATGTCCCTAGGTGATGGACAGGATACAGTGGGCATTGACCAGGGTAATGTGGTACTGGTGGCACATGCATCCCCACACTGCAGCCATGGCCAGGGCCCTGACACAGTACCACACAGGCAGACTTCCATGGGTTCTCGTGGGAGCATCCATGGGAGTACCGCCCCTGTCAGACATGCCCACAGAGGTCTTTCAACCCCAGCTATGTTTTGGGCTGTAATGCAGGCACAGTCACATATGGAACTGTACACCAGACAGGGTCTGAGGAAGCTGAGAATGTCGCACAGCCATGAGTGACAGTATGCGTGATGTTGCGGCTGCCATCTGCAACTTCACCGAGGTCATTGACAGATGTTGGGGGGACACATTTGATCTGTTCCACAACTATATGTCCATGAGCCAGGGCAATGGCGGACGGTTGAGGCATCGACGTGGCTGTATGCCAGCAACAGTAGCAGCTGGCAGCCATCGCAGATGACAACAGGGCCACGGCCGCTCACATAGTGCCAGCAGCTGTGCTGTCATCGGACCACCCCAGGAGACCACGTGCACATGGTGCTGGACAGTCCCAACAGGGACCTGTCTCCAGTCAACAAACACCTGCTTCTGATGACAGTACCCAGTCTGGCTTGGTACCTGATACGGTCCATAGCACCCCTGCCAGGCACAGGTACTGTGTCCGTGGCCACAGACACTGATCTGTATGACCTGGCAGGTACAGTCTGTGGCTGTCCACAAACACCTGTATATGGCAGCCATGAGGTGGGACTGTGTGCATTCATACACACATGCAAAGTGATAACACCTAGGGCTACCACATACACACATACACTGCATCAACATTGCCCCATCTTGTACTGATGTCCCTCACCAACACACACACACACACACACAGACATGTCAATTGGTTGTATCAGTGGCAGACTCAGGCATATCAGGTACACACCCTGTGCATATGATGAAACTGTGCCACCTCCTGCAATCTGTAAAATCGGTGCAGGAACAGGTTAACATGGTGCTGATGCACAGGGTGACTACATAGACGTATTCTAATAGTATGATGTTGACAACAGTACAGTGTAATTATAGCATTGTGGGTATATACCAGCATGCTTGATGCAGTTACAGTATGAATGTCATTGTATTGTTTTGTACACCCATAGTAATTACCACAGTGTTCTGTCTGCACATCTTTGCATACTGGTGGTGAGGCTGTGAAAGGATGGCCACCTACATAGGTAGCACAGGGGATACAACAATGTACATATTTATACTCAGTGATGGCCATGTCAACTGCGACTTGCATGCTGTCCACACACGACTCTGCAATGCAGATGTTTCAGGATGTTGATATCTGTGCAGTACTATGCAACAGGTTCAAGGCTCACAAGAGCACACTAGCACTACAAGGTCACACCTCATACCATGCATAACAGCACCAAAACACAGAACTAACTATGACAGGAGGGAGAGTGTCCATACATGTCAAGGATACTGTGGTGCCAGGACAGGTAGCATACATCATACTAAGTCTGGAACTGCTGAGTGAGGGTTCAGTGTCTGTTATTTGACATGTGTATTAATACAGGTATAAGCACTTGGGTATCAGGCCAGTTATTCAACATTACGAAGGTACATGGTCTATACACATAACACAAATACTTGCGAGAGATACAGCTATTTAGCCAAACTGGAGGCTGAGCTCTCTCAACTCAGGACTGGCAAGACCAGACAGGAGGAGAAGGCAACTACACACACACAAAACCAGCCTCACATAATGCTACCACTCCACTGAATCAAACACATAAACACACAAAGACATACTCGGAGGCTCTGAGTAAAAATTTACTAAACAGCAGAGGCCTCCAAAGCAGACACCCAAACAACTGCTACCTCAAGACACCCCACAAGCAACACATAAACCACAAAAGCAGTGTGCAAAGCAGTCACAGCCCTTAAGGCCAAATACAACACCAAACATACTTGTCATAGGTGACTCCATAGTCAGACACACTGACGTCCCACTCACCAGGCTGAACAAGGAGAGGGTCACAGTAAGCTGCCTATCGGGCGCTAGAATCCGCCACATAACACAAGCACTGGGTCACTCCACAGCAAGTACAAATATGACACAGTCATTGTCCATGCTGGTGTGAGCGACCTGAGGCATACCTCCCTGGACTGCATGAAAAGAGACATAGAGGAGCTCTCTGATTATGTAGCCCAGGCAGGTATGACCCTAACCCTGAGCAGTATCCTTCCTTCACCAAGAATGATGCCACAATATAGAGACAAGATGATCAGCTTTAACAATTGGCTTAATGTCTGGTGTCATTCAAAGGGATTCAGTGTCTGTCTGCCTGGGATGACATGCTTGACAAGCCACGCTTTTCACAAGGGACTGACTTGCACCTGTCACCCTGGGATTCGGATATTGGCTAAGGCTCTTGCCACCCCCATAGTGCCTTTTTTAGGCAAGGCTCAAATTCTAAACCTACCACCCTAGAAAACAAAAATGGGAAGAAATTGAGGGTAATGCTGCTCAATGCCAGAAGTCTAAATCTCAAAAAGCACTCGAGGCCCTTCTCAGTATGGAGAACATCGATGTCTGTGCTGTAACTGAAACCTGGTTCAAGGCTCCTGAGAGCACCCCGGCACTATTAGGTTTTACCTCATATCATGCGTTCGGGCCCCAAAAACCGGACCACTCCACAAAAGGAGGGGTGGTATCCATATTCATAATGGATACACACACCTCCAGGTTGGTGGCAACATGAAGCTTGGAAACCATCCAGGTGCAACTAACAATAGGCAAAACTGCTCTACAAATTGTAGCATGCTACAGGCCACCCTCTCAAACTCAGGAACCCACACAGCCTTCCTGAAGACACTGGAGGTATAAATGTATCTCCAAACACCATCATATTGGGTGACTTCAACTACCGAATATAGACTGGGAACATTACTCAAGCCCTAACTTTCTAGCCCAACGGTTCCTGGAGTTCATAAATTCAAATGCCATGGAACAGCTAGTCACTGTTCCCACGAGAGGAGAAAATATACTAGATCTCATTGTCACAAACATGGGGACAAAATGCTCCACACGGAAGTATATCCCTCATTGGTGAGATCTGATCATAAACTAATCTCACTGGAAATCCACATCCCGCCCCACCCCAAACAAAAAGACCATAGTGAAGAACTTCTAAAGCAAACTTCACACTACTCAAGACTGGTGTGGTATCCTTCAAGGCCCCTGAGTCAGAGGAAACCACAACCCAAGCTGCGGAAGCCCTTACAAATGCCTTCTATGAACACCTCCAGGACTGCATGGATCAGGCAATCCCAAAATAAAACCAAGACTCTTTCCACAAAGGGCAAACGTCCAGTCTGGTGGGCCCCAGCCATTAACAAACTTTACAATAAGAGGAGAAAGCTATTACATGATAGAACAAAATCCATAAAAGGGAAGTCACCCCTGATCATTATTAGTAAACAATTACGAGCACTCATAAAATCAACTAAGGCCAATTTTGAGAGAAAAATTGCCATGGATTCAAAGGACAATCATAAGGCCTTTTCAGCTATGTTAGGAACCTGGGTGGAAACTCACAGATATGCTCAGAATTAGTCCAAAATGATACAAAAATCACTGAACCCACAGACATTGCCAACATACTGGCAGACAGGTTCAGTGCAAACTTCACCCCTCTCCCCTAAAGGAGAGATAACTATCCCAGCCGAGTGTAGCCTCGGACATCTCAAATCGCGGTGAAAGCTGCTCTCTCTAAAGCTAAAACACAGCATCAATGGGACGGATGGTGTCCCGGCTGTGTGCTACTGAGCTAAATGAGGAATTAAACCCGCACATAAGGCAGCTGTTTAATCTCAGCCTTACCACAGGATACGTGCCCAGGGTGGCGTGCGGCAACTGTGGTCCCTCTCCAAAGGTGGGCCTCTCACGGACCCTGGTAATTACCGCCCCATAAGCTTAACAAGTCTAGTCTGCAAAGCTATGGAGAGGATCATAATGGAGCTCATAAACAAAGATAGGGGACTTGCAGACATTGGACCCGACCCAGTTTGGCTTTGTCAAGGGAAGATCATGCCTTTTGAACTTGGTGAGCTTCTTGAAATAGTCACCAAGGCCATTGATGAGGAAAGGCAGTCCATACAGCCTACCTTGACCTTGCAAAGGCTTTCGACACAATACCCCACTCGGGTATTGTAGAAAAACTTACCAGCTTAAATGTAAACCCATATGTCACAAGATGGGTTGCAAACTGGCTTAAGGACAGAACCCACAGGGTTAGAGTTGCTGGCGCTGTGTCAGACTCCAAGCGGTCACAAGTGGTGTCCCACAGGGCTCGGTCCTTGGCCCCTATTGTTTGGCATCTACTTCTCAGAAGTACAGGCCAACATGGGAGGACTTTGGCTGACAAAGTTTGCAGATGACTGCAAACTGGCCATAGTGGAAAGATGCATCGGACACTGATATCCTTCAGAAGGGACTCACGAAACAGATAGCTGGTGCCAGTGCCATGGCCTGAAGTTAAACGCAAAAATGTATAGACATACCCTTCGGGAAAAACAAGGTAACCCCAAGCTACCATATAGGTGGCAATCCACTAAGCACAGAAGAGGTTATCAGGGACCTGGGGACCCAGGTTGACAGTGGCCTTTCTTTTGACACTCACATTGCTAAAGTGGTTAGAAAGACCTTCTACATTGCCCACCTGATCATGAAGGGATTCACATCCAGATCTAGTGAGGTCATTGTTCCCCTGTACTCTTCACTTATCAGACCAATGATCGAGTACAATGCCCCATTAGGGATGTATCTCACCCGACATCTGCAGCAATTGGAGAGACCCAAAAGTTCCTCACCAAAGGATAAAGGACTCCAAATCTGTCATATGCTGCCAGATTGAAGAAACTCCAGCTCTATTCAGTCGCACCGCGTCTGCTCAGAGGTGACATGTGCCTGACATACAAGGCCATGTCAACCCGAATTAATGGACATGCTCCACCTCAAAAATCCAAATCCACCAAAACCACTAGAGCAAGCGACTTAAACCTTAGCACGGATATAAATAGGGCGTGCTGGAGGGATAGATTTATCACTCAGAGACTCCCTATGCTGTGGAATAAAATCCCGGTCCATGTGAGGCACAGCACCTCGCTGACTCTGTTCAAGAGAAATCTAGACCTGTGGATGGGAGATCGTAGGTTTACCCCAGGAATCATCTCTGGGTCACTGCTGGACAGAGGCACAACAAACTAATGGGCACAGTATTTTTTCATATAAGGGGTGGCGTAAGCCACAATAATTTGGGCTAGGCTTATAAATGCCTTAGGGCAGATAGCCTAGTATAAACCTATGAACCTATGAACCTATGAACACTTGTGGGGGGTGCGACTGGACCCAGTCCGTCTGACCTGGAAATGTCTAGGTACTGGCTTAGAGTGCCTGCATATATGCACTGTTACATACTGGAAGTCGTACACCTTGTTTGTTGTAGCATAGTCTACATACAGGTCTGCTGACTGTAGCTTTGTTTGTATGCATGTTTGCCTGTTATGTTCCTGAAACACTGATTCCACCTGCAGTGCAGATATACAGTGCCTCTGTGGATCCCTAGTGACATCTGTGTTGCTTACTGTACTGATGTCCATGTGTCACTTGACAGAACGTCACTGTTTGTCCTGTTTGCATGTAGCTTGCCTGTAACACATTGCATATGACTTACCTCACATTTGCTCAAGACAGCATTCATATATGCCAGCACTAACAAATCAGGAGCACTACACCCAGTCACCTTGAGTACCTTGTTCCCCATTTGTCCTATGTGTCGTTACTTAGTATGGGAGTCACAATGCTTTGGTAGCATGTGCAAAGGTCACCTGTCGATCTACTCTCAGGTCCAGTTGGTGAATCTGTGAGTCATGTGGAAATGTTACAGCTGCCTCATGTACACAGACAACCCTCCCCCCTTCCCATACATGTACAACACATGTGAGAGATGCAACCACATAGCCAAACTGGGGGCTAAGCTCTGTTTACACAGCACTGGCATTCCCTGTCAGGTGGAGTGGGACACTGCAGTGAATACAGTACCAGTCTCCTATAGACCTGCCATGACCACAATCCAAACACAGAAACACACAGGTACATTATTGAGCTCTCAGAATAACATCCTGCCTGAGCAGCTGACACCTGCACAGCAGACACACAAGGAAACATTATGCCAGAGCACAGCACATGCAACACATAGCTCACAAAGCCTGTGTGCCAAACAGTGTCAGGCCATACAGCTAGACAACACACCTGCTACGGTTGTATGAGGTACCTCTATTGTCCCGTACACGGTGGTCCTGCTCCCAGGCTGAACAAGGTGATGGCCACGCTGAGCTGCCCGTCGGGCACTATGATCCACCACATAACACAAGCAAAGCGGTCACTCCAAGGCATGTAGAAGTATGACTCAGTCATTGTCTGTGCCAGTGTGTATGACCTCTGACACACCTCCCTGGACTACATGTTAGGGGACATAGAGGGGCTCTCTGAGCTTGTGGCACAGGCTGGTATGACCCTGGCCTTGAGTAGCATCTCACCCTCACCATGAATGCTGCCACGATATGTAGACAGGATCATCGGTTTCTGCACTTAATGTATCTTTCAGTGACATCCAAAGGGGATCCAATGCCTGTCAGTGTGGGATTACATGCTGGACATCCAACATTGCTTTGCTTGGGACAGCTTGCACCTGTCACCCATGGGCCATTGTATATTGGCAGAGGCTGTTGCTACACACATAGTGCCTTTGTTTGCAAGGCTGACATTACATAGCCACCTACACAGGTATCACACGGGATGGGACACTAATAGCAATGCTACTCAACAGCAGCAGTGTAAACCTCAAGATGCATACAGTGGAAACTGTCCTTAGCATGGGGTACAGCAATATCCGTGCAGTAACAGACTCCTGGTACAAGGCTCCCAGGTGCACACCATCAGTGCCAGGTCATTCCTGATACCATGCTTGTCATCCCCTACACATGCACCAAAACAGAACAGGGGGGATGTATCCAAAGGCACCTCAGATACACACACACCCAGGTTGGTGGCACTGCACAAAGCATCAGAGCCTCTCCATGTGCAACACACAGTGGGTTAGACTGCCTTCAGGTTCATAGCCTGGCACACACCACACTCCCATACCCAGGAAACCCACTTGGCCTTCCTGACAACACTGGGAATATGACGGTCTCTACACACACCATTATATGGTTGTACTGCAACTACCCAAACATACAGTGCGAGCATTATTCTAGCTGCAAGACCCTATCTGAAGGTTTCTTATCATTCATTCCCTGCATTGCTATGGAACAACTTGTTACCACTCCCACAAGTGGTGTCAACATGCTGCACCTGTTCATCACCAACATGTGGACTATATGCTCCAGACCAATCATGTATCTCTCGCTGGTGGGATGACACCATCTACAACCCACACTGTATAGTCACATACCACATGCAGCCCCTGCACAGAACACCACAGTCATACAGTTGTCTGATGCATATTCCATGTATTCACATGAGGCAGGCTTCGGACATGGGAACTCTTGCAGTTCACAGGTACATATGTGTAGGTGGCACACACATACATCATGTGTGCATTGACATTACTGATATAATGTATGTTGTGCAATATTGGGAACAACACCCCACACACATGGACAAACTGTGTGACAAAAATACACATGGCATTTGTAGGATACGAACCCCTACCGAACTATGTTAAATCACTTGGGAGGGTCGCAGTAGCAGAGTGTACTATTTGCATTACTGGGAGGATTGCTTTCTCCTGCTGTACTTATAGGGTGCTGACATCGTCAGTGTTTAGACAGTGGAATATGCAGCATGTGTTGTGTAGTAATAGTTGCCAAAAGGGGCATTTTTTATACACATGGAATTGCACACACTACTTCCCCACACACTGGGCACTTGCAGGATTCAAACTCTTACTTAACTATGTTATGACACCAGTGAGAGACACATTAGCAGAGCGCACTATTTGCCTTACTGTGGAGATTGCTTTCTCCTGCTGTACTTATAGGGTGCTGACATCATCAGTATTTAGACAGTGGGATATGCAGCATGTTTTGTGTAGTAATAGTTGCCAAAAGGGACATTTCTCATACAAATGGAATTGCACACACTACTCCTCCACATACAGTCACTTGCAGGATTCAAACCCCTACCTAAATATGTTATGACACTAGTGAGAGACGCATTAGCAGAATATGCTATTTACATTACTGGGGGGGGGGGGTTGTTTTCTCCTGCTTTACTTATAGGGTGCTGACATCATCAGTGTTTTGACAGTGGAATATGCAGCATGTTTTGTGTAGTAATAGTTGACAAAAAGGACATTTTTCATACACGTGGAATTGCACACACTACTCCCCCCCACACACACTAGGCACTTGCAGGATTCAAACCCCTACCTAACTATGTTATGACACTAGGTGGAAAAGCATTAGCAGAGCGCGCTATTTGCATTACTGGGGAAATTGCTTTCTCCTGCTGTACTTATAGGGAGCTGACATCATCAGTGTTTAGACAGTGGAATATGCAGCATGTTTTGTGTAGTAATAGTTGCCAAAAGGGACATTTCTCATACACATGGAATTGCACACACTACTCCCCCACACACTGAGCACTTGCAGGATTCAAACCCCTACTTAACTATGTTATGACACTTGTTAGAGACGCAGTAGCAGAGGGCGCTATTCACATTACTGGGTATAATTTCTGCTCCTGACATATGTATAGTGTGCTGACATCATTATGGATGAAGAGGTATGTACATCTGTTACTATCCATCAGTAAGGGGGAGTGCATATCTATGCATTAACTTTGCACAGGCACAGTGGCCTACTGTACTGTGGAGGCAGACGCCAAATACACTGTGGATAGCCTTCTGTATTCCCTATGGACAACAGTCAGGTATTGCACTCTACGGCCATATGTTTACCTGTCAGATGCAAGTATCTGTTGCTCATATACTGTTTGTGGGTCTTTATTGCCATAGTCTTCCCTATCTCTATAAACATCATGTGTACTGTGGGAGATGTTTGCATATGAGTGGGATCCAGTACTTTACTTATGTCTCTGTTGTAACTTCACTGTGTGCACTGGGCAGATGTCTGTATTGTGGGAGGTTCCTGTGTTAACACATAGAAATGCCAGATATGTGTGTGCAACTGCTGAACTGTTAACACATAGTAATGCCAGATATGTGTGTGCAACTGCTGAACTGTGACATGGCCTAAGTGTGTGAGCATGCCCAGTTCACAGTTTGTATGGCTTCTTGACTGCCACATCTCATTTATCTAAGTGTGCGAGCATGCCCAGTGTGACCTTTCCTTATGTTTGGATCTGTGGACCACCACATTTCTGTTTGTGTGTGGACGCCATCTATAAATCACATGTACAGTTGAGTGTTGGACATCAGGTTGTGTTCTTACTGCCCAACTGCTGTGTGTCTGAACCTAACAGGCATTATGCTGTGCCTGCAGGGTCGCCATGGGATAGTTTGCATACAGTTGTCATTATCCTTCCCTGCTGACCAAACAGTTGTATTGTTGTATAGTGTACTGGTGCAAAACTTTCACTGTGGTGGACAGTATAATCGGTATCAGTCCTATCACTGCTTGTAATGTTTATAGTGAGCACACCAGACTGGTTGAGGGCCAGTTGTGCAGATATGACCATGTTGCATTTTGTTCAGATATGGACAGCTTAGTACATGATTGTCCGACATTGTTAATGTATTTCACAACTTGTGTGGACAGTGACAAACAATGGCCATGTGCCCTAGTCCATTTGTAATACTAGTCAGAGAGTGTTTGTCCTTCAACACACATTTACTGGTGTTTGCCATGACATATGTCACGGTTAGTGTGCTGTGCCTCTGTCTACCTCTGACATACAGGTGATATCCAGGGTACACCTACCATCTCCCATCCAGTCATCATGATTCCTCTGGATGACAGTCACTGAGGGACTCCCTGGATATCCTGTAGTGGGAGTTTAGTCGTGAGTGGAGTGAGCTTCTGGTTATGGACCAATCAGTACAGCATGTCCTGTTTATGTCTGTGCTGGGGTTCAGGCCTGTCAGCAGCATAGGTCGCCAGCATTCAGTGTTTACATGGTGCCAAATGTCCATTGATACCAGGTTGGTCATGGCTCTATACATCAGGCACAGTTCACCTCCAGGCAGGCAGTATGGCACTGTGTGGAGCTGCAGTTTCTTTACTCAGGTGACACATGGCATCTGTTACAGCTCTGCAATCCTCCTGGTGGGGTATTTGTGTGGTCTTTCCAGTTGCTGCAGGTGTCTGCTATGGTACATCCCTGAAGGGCCATTGTACACAATTGTGAGGCTACTGATGGATGACTGGAGAGGCACATTGACCTACCCTAACCAAGCTGTGCTTACCTTCATGATTAGGTGGGTATATGGTATGTTTCTGTAACCACTACAGACACATGGCTGTCACATGCAGGATATCTATCACCTTGTGTCCCCAGGTCTCTTATTGCTCCTGATGTACTTACTGGGTTAACACCTATGTGGTAATTTCTGGCCATGTACTGTGTTTCCACAGGGGTTGACTATACACTATTCTGCATTTAGCTTGTTGACATGGCTGTGGCACCACTTGTGTGTTTCTATGTGTGTCTTTTGTAGGTTGCTTGTGTCAGCTGAAGGGTCCGATATGGTGGCCAGTTTGTAGTCCTCTGCAAACCTGTTCAGACAGAGTCCTTCCATATTGGTCTGTACCTATGTGACATATATAGCATACAAGAGGGGTCCCAGGACCATGCCTTGTGGGATGCCAGTTGTACCTGGTTTGCAGTCTGCCATGGCTACAGCATGTCTGCCAGGTCAGTTCTGTCCTTGAGCTGGTTTGCAACCCATCTACTTGCATAGGGGTTTATAGTTAGGCTGGTGAGCTTATCTGTACCGCCAACTAGGGTATTGTATGGAAGGGTTTAGCAAGGTCCAGATAGGCTGTGTGATCAACATTCCCCACATCACTGGGCTTGGTGCATGTTTCACATGAGTCAGACATGTGTACGGGGCAGGATCTGCCCTATGACAGCCACATTGGGTAGGTTCCAGTGTCTGTAGGTACCCAATCTCGTTATTCATGGGATCCATGATCATCCTCTCCATTACTTTGCCAACCTAGATATTCGGGGTTGAGGGGTGATAGTTTGCAGTATCCATTCAGGCACCCCCTTTGTGGTGTGGGACCACTGTTGCTGTACACCGCTCTTTGGGTACATATCCTGTGGTAGGACTGCTACTGCACAGTAATGCTATTTGCTGTTCCATTCTTCTTACAGTACTTGTTGGACACAACCCAGGACAACATCTGGTACCATTGATGCTGTGTACTGTGCTTTATGAATGCTGGCTGTTACCTCAGCATCTGCAATGTCGGGGGGCCAGCACTCTCTTGGGATAGATATTTGTCAGTTAGGTGCTGGTGGGGAGTTTGCAAATAATCTGTTAGGTAGGATGTTGGCAATGTGTGTGGGTTTGGTGTATTGTTTGTGATATTAGAGTGCTGCAGAGCATATCTGTGGATTATCACCATGGTTCCTACCATCAGGTAGGACAGCTGTGTAATAATCCTTTGTGTCCTGCACAATTTGTATCATCATAGGTTCATAGGTTCATACTAGGCTATCTGCCCTGGCCTTGTTTGAGCATGGACAGACTGTGTGTGGGTCTCAACACCCCTTGTAATGTGCATATTATGCCTATGTAGGGTTTACTTTCCTAGATGTGACACAGGGATGGCCCCCAGTGTAAACCTACTATCTCTCATGCACTTCAACGGCTTTCTCTTGTTGAGTGTGTGTGTGGAGCTCAGCCTATCATGGACTGGGATTCTGTTCCAGAGTGTCCTGAGCCTCTGGGTTATGGATCTGTCCCTCCAGCACATCCTATTAATCTATGTGTAGAGGTTCAGATATCTCACTGTGGTGTGTCTGCTGGATTTGGGGTTTCTGCAGTGGAGCATGTCCATTCATTCTGGATTGGACATGGCCTTGTACATCAGGCATACATCACCTCTGACTGTGCAGTATGCTTCTGAATTGGGCTGTGGTTTCTTCAGGAAGGCTGCAGATGTCCAATGTTTGGACCCTTTATCCTGTTGGTGGGGTACATTTGGGGTATTTCTGACTGCTGCATGTGTAAGGTAAGGTACATGCGAACTGGGGCATAGTTGTCACGTATGGGCCTGATAAGGGACGGGTATGGGGGCACAGTGACCTCTGTAGCTCTACATGTGCATCCTTTCATATTAAGGTTGGCAATATAGCAGGTCTTCCTGGCCACCTTGGCAAAGTGTGTGTCACATGACAGGTTACCCTCCACTTGTGTCCTTAGGTCCATGATTACTTCTTCCATACATAATGGATTGCCACCTATGTCAGACTTTGTGTGTGCCTTGTTTGGTATTTGTTGGGACATTCATACTCTGATGTGTCTTCAGGAAGGCTAGCTGGGGTACTTGGGTTTGTGTGTGGAGTCTGTAGCAGGCTTCAAACAGGTACATAGTTTGAGACAGTGTTACTTGCCCGTGGATAGTCCATGCTGCTTCTTGCTGTGGTACCAACCTGGGGGTGTGGTTATTCTTGATAATTACTGGTAGCCACACTCCTATTGTCGTGTGTTCCATGTTTTGTAGAGCATGGTATGAGGCATAACCTGGTAGTATTAGGGTGCTCTTCTGGGCCTTGCCCAGGTTTCTGTTACAGAACACATATTACCATTCTCAATGCTGTGGTGGGTTTGGTCTGCATGCACCTTGCAGGTTAGACTTCTGGCATTGGGTAGCATTACGTCCAGGTTATTATCCCTTGTACTACCTATGTTGGTGGGTTTGTGTTTACAGACCTACCTATTCCAGGCACAGTGGGGGTAACAGCAGCCTTTGCCAGTATCTACACAGCCAGGTGTGCTGGGTGCATGCCATCCCTAGCAGGTGGGGCATCATGTCTTGCTCGGCATGTCAGCCCAGGCTGTCAGCCATGTGTTCCCCCTTACTAACAGCAATACCTCAGCCATTTATTGCACTTGATCTTGTTGTCTTCATAGTGTGGCATCATGCTTGGTGAGGGTGAGATGTTAGGTTGGGTCTTCATATTTGCATATACTAGATGGTGTTACATTGCTTAAAAAATGGCAATCATGCCTCAGGTGGTGCTGCAGGGCTGCCTCTGTCGGATGCACATACTACACTCCCTGTACATGTTTGAGAGCAGGTTATGTCATGTTAGGCATCCCTGTTACTATATGAGTGAGTCAGAGAGGGGTATCATTCCCAGGGTTCCTACTGAGCCAGTGTACGTGCTATGCGTTGCCTCTTTGCCAAGGCCAGGGCATACTTGGCACGCCTCCTTCTGCCTACTGGGGCAGGCTCAGGTTGTTCCTCCTCTGAGTCACGCTCTGCCTGTGATGGCTTTGGCAATGGTGGGCGGCTGTTTGGCCCGGCCCTATGCTGGTCCTGCTGCAGCTGTTTTCGCAGGATCATATTATGTAGCATAGCACATACCATGACAATTTGAGTACATGTAGTTGGTGAGTACTGCAAGGCTCCACCAGATGTGTCCAGGCACTGGAACCATGACTTCAGCAGCCCAAACACATGCTCTATTGCATTACGTGTTTGTGTGTGTGCCTCATTATGGCGTTCCTGTTCAGGTGTGTGTGCATTTCTGATGGGTGTCATCAGCCACGGCTCCAGTACATAACCTGCATCCCCCACTAGGTGTCCATGTGGGATGTCCCCATTGGCAAATGTCTGGTACAGCTGCGTCAAATGCCAGATATGGGAATCATGGTAGCTCCCAGGGCAGCCAGCACACACATTCATTATTATGCCCTGGGCATCACACACGACCTGGCAGTTGATGGAGGGGAAGCCCTTGCGGTTAATGTAGGCCCTACCCCGCTCACCGGCTGGTGCTTTGATGCATATGTGCATGCAGTCTATTGCACCCACTACCTCAGGGTATTCTGCTATTTTCTGGAAGAGACGCATATTGCTGGCCAATACCTCACAGGCATTGGGGAAATATACATGATCACCGACATGTGCTGACATGGCATCCAGGAACTGGTGCAGTACCCTGGAGGCTGATGCCTGTGATAGCCCCATCATATCACCAGTTGGTCTCTGGAAGGTACCTGTTGCTAGTATTCTTAGGCCAACACATACCTTGGTTTCCACTGGGATGGGTTCCCCTCTGTTGGTTCTGTGTGTGAGGCGTGGCCTGCACAGTTCAACAATTTGCTGCAGGAGGTCTCTGTCCACTCTATAGTGCTCCACTATCTCTAGCTCATGTAAACCCTGGTAGGTGACCCTGGGCCTGTACACTCTTCTCCGTCTCCTCACTGTGGGTTGTCTAGCAGCATTTCTATTGTCACCACCCTCAGCAAGTCTCCTATGTCTCCTTATGACAGCTATGGCAGCCCCTAGCATGTTTGGTCTGAGTGCAGCTTTTTCAGTTTTCACTTCTACTAGCTTACTCCTGTCTTGCAGTGTCTCTTGAGAGAAACATACTGCAATGTTGTTTGCAGTGTTTTAAGTGCTGGGCTGGGCTTGTATTCTGCCTGTGTAATTGCCTGCTTTTAATTATTTTCACCTGCTACCTCTACAGGTATTCCCTGCTAGTTTCCTACTATTTCTTCTGCTTCCTTTTCCTCTCTGTTTCCTCAGGGGGAGCAGCGCACATACCAGCGAAAACACGCTCACAGTGGCTACTATGCGTGCACACATGCTTACACGGACTAGAATCTGCTTATTCGGGTTTAAACATGCGCACACCAGCGCAAACAGGTTTACAGATCTTTAAACAGGCTCCTACATGCTTACTCTGTCTTACACGCGTGCACTCTGTCTTACTCGCAGCTCCCAGTGCTTACACGCGTACATGCACATACAGCAAGAAACTTTGGCGTTGGCCAAAGTGTACACCTTCCATTTTTTTACTTTCCCATGCTTATCTGTTGACACTCCTCTTTTTCTGCTGTTTGATTGATATGTTTCACATACCACTTTGCTCCAGTGAGCTTGATTTCTTCCTGACATTCCCCCCTGTGATGTCACCTATCTCCTACTCTGTTACTCCCCCTTATCTAACTCTTACACTACACGGACTGTGCTCATTTTCTATGTGACAGTGTGATTCACTATCCTACCATTCATTTACATAGGATTGCCTACTAATGCTTAGTTACATGTCTTACACTCAGCCTCCCCCCTTAGCAACCACTAGACGATGGCCATGTTGTTTTTGGTCTGCTAGTCCCTGCATTGCAAATCCATGCATTACATAAAACCCACATTTGTGGGTTTCAAGCCTTCATTTTTCAGTTTTATATAGCGCAGCCCATTTGCGCGGGGCTGCACTGCGTTTAAACACCGCCAATCTCCAAAAAAAAAAATCTTTTTTTTCATGTTTGCATCAGTTTACCATGCCAATGGCCACATATTTGGCCATTGGCATGCTATTTGTAACATTTGCACAGTTTATTTGGAGCTGTCATGGCTCCGTTGTGTTATTTGCAGTAACATACTCAGTTGTCAACTGAGTACATTTCTGCAACTAACACGACTCTTACACGGGCTGGTTTCAGCTTCATGGATCGCTTAATCTACCTCATTTGCATGCCTTTCGGCTGCAAGTGGGGTGATTAGCATATCCACACCCTGCCCATGTAAGAGTCGTTTTAGCTTTCTCTTACACGGAATTTTGGGCTGTTCCTGGATCCCGATGGCTGCATGGAGTCTTACACGGCTCTTAGACTCCGTGCAAGCCATCGTGAATCCTGCCCATGGTTTAAAGTCATGGAGATTACCAGCAATGCAAGGTTATGATACCTTTCATACCTTTAGACTAGCTACAGCACAGATGGGAACTGAAGGTGGTGGAGTCTCAGTCTATATTAAAACCAGCCTCACATACAGACTAGTTACAGTGTATGACCCATTGGAACTCATACATGTGCAACTCACCATAAACAGGGTCTCGTATCATAGCCTTGCAACCTATAGATCTCCCTCCAAGTCCCAGGAAACCAATACTTCCTGTCTTAATGTACTGGAGTCCCTCACCATTCAACTAAATATGATATTTTGGGGGACTTTAACTGCCCCCCTATAGATTGGGAATCCTACATCACTTCTACTGCACAAGCCCAGTGATTCCTTAACTTTGCTATTACCAACATCCTGGAACAGTTGATCCATTCTCATAACAGGGGTACAAACATCCTTGACCTTGTACTCATGATCATGGGGGGGGGGGCAATTTCCTCACCAAATGTAATGTCTTTGCTCATCAGATCTGACCTTAAGGCTGTATTGCTTGAAATAAAAATTAAATCCAGGGATCCAGCAAAACCAAAAACCTTTACAAACTATTCTAAGGCTAACCTCTCTCTACTAAGTGACACCTTGGCTAAATTCCAAGCACCCCCAAACCCAGTAAACACCATACCATATGGTGAGCTATTTACAAAATCTCTCCACAGCCATATTGATAGCTGCATAGAGCAAGCTGTGTCCACTTGTACTAAGAATAAGACAATCTCAAAAGACAAGCCACCCTGATGGAATCACAATATCAATCAGTTATCCAACAAAAGAAAAAAAATCCTGGTCAAGTGTAGGAGGAACAAAGCCATGCATACTAAAAGCCCCTGATCAATCTAAGCAGGCAGCTAAGAGGGTTAATTAATACACTAAAGGCTAAATGTGAAGAAAAATAGCTTCTCAGGCATAGGATGACAACAAAGCTTTCTACAGCTATGTCCATAACCTCAGGTTAAATACACAACAGTTCACACTACTTATAGTAAATGGCATCACCCACACTGAACTGGACACCATTGCCAACTTTTGACTGACAGATTCAGTGCAAATTCCCCCCCCCCTCCAACAGTCCAAAGGAAATAACCTCATACCACAATCCCCCAACCATTACTAGGGAACAGGTCATTAATGCACTTTCCTAGGCCAAAAATACTGCATTGATGGTCTCCAATAACATCCTGGGAAGCTTAGTAAATAGCATGAAACATGATCTCTCTGGTCCATTTGAATCAGTTTTCAACTGGAGCCCACATTCAAGTTTTGTTCCCAAGGAATGGAAGATGGCTATAGTCATTCCCCTGCACAAAGGAGGTCCAATCACTGATCCAGGTAACTACAGCCCATAAGCCAGACCAGCCTCATATGTAAGGTCATGGAAAGAATCCTCAAGGACATGATAAATGAGAAAATAGGTAACCTGCAAATGCTGGACCCATCACAGTTCAGCTATGTTAAAGGAAGGTCATGCCTATTAAATCTGGTGAACTTTTTTGAGAGGGTCACCTAAGCACTGGATGAAGGCAAGACTCTGCACACGGCTTACCTAGACCTGGCCAAGGATTTTGATACAATATCCCACTCAGGTATTACAGACAAGCTTACTAATTTAGGTGTTAACCCTTTTATCACCAACTGGATAGCTAACTAGCTAAATTATAGGACTTAGGAAGTCAAAATAGGAGAGGCCACCTCCACCAAGAAGCCAGTCACTAGTGGGACCCCCAGGGCTTTGTACCGGGCCTGCTCCTTTTTGGACTCTATTTATCTGAAATTGAAGCAAATGCTGAAGGTTTATGGTTGACTAAGTTTGCAGATGATTGCAAGTTGGGGGTTATCATCAACTATCCTGCAAACACTAGCATTCTTCAAGAAGGCAAATCTTTGATTAACAAATGGTTCTAAAGCTATGGTCTTAAACTCAGTGCTAAGAATTGTATAATTGGACCATTTCAGAAGCCAGCCATCCCAGCTAATTACCATGTTGATAATACACCCCTAAAAGTCAGCCCAGTGGTCAGGGATCTGGGTACACACATAGACAGTAGCCTTACCTTTGACCAACATCTGGCCACAGTGGTGAGGAAACATTTTTATGTTGCACAACTTATTAGTAAGGGCATGGCAATTAGGTCCAAACAGGCCATTATTCCACTGTACTCTATACTTATGAGACCAATCAGAGTACAATACTCCCTTCAGTATGTACCTGACTAGGGATATGCGGCAAGTAGAGTGACCTCAGAGGTTCCTTACAAAAAGAATACAAAGCATAACAAATCTGCCTATGCAGAGCACGTTAAAGACCTTTCCCTCTACTTGGTCTCCTACAGATTGCTGAGGGGGTGATCTAAGACTGGCTTACAAGGTATCCACAAACCCCCACACTTATGAATCTCCTGCATATTTGTAAGTCAAACAGTACCAGAAATACAAGGTCTAGGGACCTGAATTTTGTCTGTGACTTAAACAGAACATGCTGGAGAGACAGATATGGAACACACTTCCCATCCATGTGAAGCTGAGTTCGTCTATTACCCAGTTTAAGTGCAACCTAGACCAGTGGATAGGGACTAGGAAATTTACACTAGGCTTGGCACCCATGTCCCTTACTGACAGAGGTAGCTTATAAATGTCTGGCCCTCAATGTCCTATTTGGATACAGGACATCATTATTCTTCCAGAAAAACTTGGCTAGGCTTAGAAAGGCCCCCTGGGTCATTAGATTAGTATCAATCTATGAATCTATGAATGTAATTCAAGCTTGTTTCAGACAAACACACAATAATCACAGTAAGGTATTCCATCTCACTTCACACAAAAGCACACTAGTCATGCAAAGCAAGGTTAGTAACTGTTTAAACTCAGCAAATGACAAGACAGTCAGTAAATGTTCAGCCCTGGACATCTCCTATACCCACTCATCACCAATTGTGATAAGAAATGATGGTCATGTGGTGTATTTCAGCTTTATTCCACACACACAAAAGTCACACATTAAAATATCTCAAGTTGCTTCTCACAAATCACATTAGTCCTGCAAAGCCAATATAATGAGCAAACAACAGCAGTTACTCATTTTCCTCCATATGCAGCCCCATCAATTATAGCTGCTTTGCCTGTGTACATTTCTGATGTCCAACTCTTATAATGTATAAAATAAAATAAAGATCACACACTATTGTATTCAAATATGTGCTTGTTCTATCTATTTATTTATTTTTGTTTACTGGTAATGTCCAACTGCTCACAAGTCCCATTTTACCGGAGGCTCAGGGAGAAAAGAACCACATAAGATAATATTTACAATGAACAAGAATACAAGTTAAACATTTTGAGCATTATGTAGCAGGCAGTATTGAGACAAATAGAAAATATATTTATCAGACACTTTAGAAGTTATAGTATTTTACATAAGTCAAGGACATGTTAACATATAATAGCTGGAGATACAAGATCAGTGATAATGCACATAGGTTCAGTATATGTATATTGAAATGAATGAGGTAGGATGTCACTAAAGCAGGAACGTAAAACTGAGGAGGATGAAGAGTATAAGCATAAATAATCAATAAAATATAAGTAGAAAACGTTCTAATAGTGGAGAGGTTGAGATAACAGTAGACAGATAAGATGAGGTAGGTAAAGGGGGTATTAGTAGGAGAGGATTAGCGATAAAGGTTAGTTGGAGGAGCAGTAGTGGGAATGAAAGAAGATGAAACAGGGATAAGAAAAGTGAAAGGATCAGAATCCTTGATAGAGAGATTGGCAATGGAAGAAACAACAAGATGGGTTTAGTCAGGGTGGGAGCATGAGCATAACCATGAGGAAGTTAAGTGTTGCTTTAGGTTGTGTTTGAAATGTGGTAATATTGTCTTATTTAGGCTGGGTGGGATGGAGCTCCACTGCTTAGCAAAATAGGTTGAGTAAAGTGATTCACCTGCACTGTTATGAGACTTGATTCTGGTCAGGAGATATCTGTTCTGTGAGCAAACAGTCCTCACAGGGAAGTAGTGTTTGAGGATGTTTTATAATTATGGGCAGGTGTTGCGTTGGTGTATTATTTTGTGGGCGCTAAGCAACTAGGAGTAGGTAAGGTAAATAGGTAGTTAGAGCCAGTGTAGGTGCTTCAGTGCTGGGTAGAGGTATGAGCAGTTTGGTAAGTTGGATGTAAATGTTTTATTGTAGCACACCTCTAGTTTATTTTGTTAAGGTGGAGTAAAGGTTATTCAGGATAGGTGCTGCATAGAGAAGTGAAGGGAGAAGATAAGATGTTGCTAAAGAATTCCTAGAGGAGTCAGTGAAAAATGGTTTCTTTCTGTAGAAGAAGCCCAACTTTTGGTAAGTTTTCTTGATGGCTTGAGTGATGTGTTGAACATATTTAAGATATCATCAATTAAGACACCAACAACCTTTTTTAAACTCTTTATTGAATTATCACTTGTGACATGGGCAAACTTAATTCATATAAAAGTAATAAAACCATATTAAAAATTCTCATTTGCAAACATTATGCATCTCATATACTGATTTATACAATATAATCAAACCAAAATTATATAAATTGCTCCATTCCTGCCTTCTCTTAAACTTCATTCCTCCTTCAAAACATTTTTCTGCATGCATTGTTTCCACAAGTTCCAGTTTTTCTATATAATTTTCTCCTCCCTTTTCTACAGATCCAGTTCCTGTTCTTTTATCTCTTTTACAATATTTACTACTCCAAGAATGGTTGGTTTAGACTTTGATTTCCATTTTCTAGTAGTTGTTTTTTGGCATCTACCAAAATTAAGCTTAACAATGCCTTACTATGGTTAGGCAATACAGATCCTATATCCCAGCATAAAAAATAATTTCCTAAGTTACACTCATTTGCTCACCCAGTATTTCTGACAGAGTACTGTTTAGGAAAATGTTAAAGTCTACCAACTCATTACACTCCAAGAACATATGCTCCCAGGTACCTCTTTCTTCCCCATTACACCTCCAACATTTGCCATCTACCCAAGGAAAATTTCTTTGGTGTCTGCTTGGAGTATAAAAGTATCTATGCAAACACTTCCAAGTAAAAATCATAAATCCTCTAGACTTTTTTGCATATTTGGGAGCCATACATATGTGTTCCCATTATTTCTTTGTGAATTGCTTATCTGATCTCTCTTCCCAATCTTTTCTGACTTTCTCTGATTGACTCCTACAGTTAATGTACAATATTTTATATGGCCACTAATTATCTATTTTTAACAGCACCTTCTATTCTAGATCCAACTAAAAACAAAACCAGAGGAGGTCTTTCAATTAGGATTCCCCTATCCCTTTCTCTTTGTCTATACTCTAATATCAATTCCTGATAGAAAAGGCAGTCTCTAGTCTGCAGTCCAAATGTCTTCTTGGCCTCTTCCATTTTACTACCTTTCCCTCTCTAATTATTGGTTCTCTGTACCTTGGTTATTTTGCCAGCTTTCACCAATAAATTTCAGCCCCCTTTGCCCATTCTCTCTAACCTTAATGGCAGTCATCCTATCAGCAGAATCTGTTTACTTCATTCCCATGTTGGCTTAGTTCTTAATACACTTTCTGCTTCTTTATGTACATAATCCCACAATTTCCATATATATTATATTCTTTTTTAATTTCTCCAAATCTTTTGGGTTTCTAATACCTTGAGGGGAACGAACACCATTCCTAAGTCAAAGTACAATTAAAGTTCATGAAATTAGTATTGTTTCACTCTTTGATGTCAGCCAAAAGTGCTCTTCACAGCACTTGCAATGTGGCCAGTTATGACTTCTTCTGCAATTCGTATGGAGTTACATATATTGGTAGCATATCTAAATATGATTGTAGACTCTATTTTATAAGACCCGTTGCTCCTACTACTATTGGAACTATCTGGGTAGCTTTCTTCCACATTGTTCTCATTTCTGCTTGTAAATCCTGATATTTTATGACTTTGTATCTCTGTATGCAGGACACTGTAGTCACTTAGTGTGGTGATTTCAATGATCAATGCTACTTTTGTCTTCTTTTCTTGGACCACTATATCTGGTTTTCTAGCATCTGTCTTTTGAACTGTTGGTAATGGGTGATCCCATGTGATGTAGACGTCATCATTTTCTATGATGCTTTGTGGCTCATGTTTCCAGTGTTTTTCAGCCACTTAAATACCATAATGTTTGCACAATCCCCAGTGCAGCAGTCTCGCCACATTATTATGCCTTTCAGTATACAGTCCATCTGCCAGTAGTATATCGCAATCATCAATGAGGTGTGCAACTGTTTCCAATTCTGTTTGCAAAACCTACATTTGCCTACTTTCCCACATGTTCAATGGACTTTGTAAACCAACGTGTACGTAGCCCATTATCTTGTGCCACCGATATCAACTTTTCATCTCTTGGTTTGAATTCACCGCTCCTTAACCATTCCTGCATTCGTTCCTGATCAACATGAGGTTCTTCCAGAAGTTTTCGATACTTGCAACTATATTTATGCCTTTTCCACATTTCTTGCATTCTCATCTGGTCCTTCACCTTTTATTCTTTCTTTTGTTTTGTGGCACATTCAGTTGCTGATTGGTTTTTATCTACTTCTGGTTTGATTTCCATTCCTGCTTGATGCCGATATGCTGCATTAAGCCGAGAAGTCATCTTAGATTTATTCTCCTCATGTTTCAAAACTTTCACTACATTTGGGTCTTGTGAGGTCAGCAGATATGTGTGGAGTCCCCACAATTGCAGATCTATACATGTAATCAATATATACATATTCAAGATATATATATTCTGTATGACTGTTGTTATTTTCCTTAAGGATCTGCATCCAAAATCCCACTCTTTCCTTATTTCTTGAATTTAACACTTATTCATCATCATCCTTTTCCATCTTGAATTGTAGTCTTCTGCTTGTTTTATGTGTATGAACTTTAACTGTGTAGCTCTAAATTATCCATTCAAATTGGGTAACCATAAACCTCTTTATTCTGTTGGAAGGATCAATTTATCCTGCTTGAAAGACACCAAGAATCTTTTTGTTGGAAACTGTCTCAATTTAATGTAATGTTGAAGGATCATTTCTATACTAACAGAGATTAGGGTAAATACAACATTATTTTTTTAGCATTTAAAGTATTTGTCAGTCATCTAGTCAGGAAGTCTTGGGTCATCTTGTGGAGCAGCAGTACACTTGGTGTAGAGCATATGAGCATAGTGTTGACTGTGTATTGTACTATGGTGGCTTCTTTGGTAGCTTTGTGAGGATTATTACTGAATATGTTGAATAGTAAAGGGTCTACAATAGATCCCTGAGGTATGCCAATGGAGACAGACAGACAGAAAAGGGGATCCCTGAGGTATTCCAGTGGAGACAGAAAGACAGATAAAGAGAAGAAAGGGGATCATTGAGATATGCTAATGGAGACAGACAGACAGAAAAGGGGATTCCTGAGGTATTCCAATGGAGACCGATAGACAGAGAGAAAAGGAGATCCATGATGTATGCCAATGGAGACAGATAGACAGGGAGAAAAGGGGAGGGATCTCATTTCCATTTTACAGACTGGAGTTTGTTGGTGAGATTACTGTGGAACTAGCTAAGGGATGAATGGGTGAGTCTTGGGGAGAATAGTTCATGGAGCAGGCATTGGTATGAAACTGTGTCATATGTTTTTGACATGACTAAGAAGAGGGGGGATACTAGCTTAGGAATAGCTCTCAACCTCTTAAAACGTGAATCAAAGATAAAGCCAGAAATAATGGGGGGGGGTGCAAGACCCGAACACAGGGACAGATTTTAGATATTGCTTATGAATTTGAAATGTTGCTAAGCACTTTATTATTTACCAGAAAACCACAAATTTTACGAAGAACAGACCAAAAATATAAGTCGAAATCAGGGGCATTCTGCAAAACTCGGGAAAGTTCTATATACTATGTTTGCTCTTCATACTTCTCCAATGTCCAAAGAAACAAAAAGAGCAGCAACCATCCACTTGTCTTTACAATGAATATTTGTGGGCATTCTATTCCTTACCATTCAATGAATGAGGTATATTGTATGACAACAAGGAGCAGAAAACTCCACCAAATGATTGCCAGGTGCACAACACCTTTCTCGTCGGGTACCATAGCTTTAAACATATGTACCCAGGACCATTTGAAATATGATTATAAGAGTGAATATGTTGCTAAATTCATGGTCTTCCACTGTAAACCCTGACAAAGCTTGAAAATGTTCCACATGGATCAGTGCAACACATTGGTCAAAAAGCGCATACATACATACAAACATACATAAACAGCTGCCCACATAAAGGAAAGAAAATATTCCTTGTGGATGATTATTACAAATATGCATCCCTACTTCCATCCTTGTTTTCAGTAACCAGGGGATAACAATGTCATTTTACTGACTGCAGACATCTAAATACAATTTTTCTGTGCTTTACTTCATGCTAGTGGTAAGCACCTAAGTGTTAATACTGTCAGTGCAATAAGAGATAAAATACACAATAGTAAAGCAGTCTGTATTGCCACAAATATTACTGAACACTCCTCTAACTACAGATTTTGGATTTATTACAACCATGGCATTATCACCAAGAATTTTAAAATTAGTGGCATACTTTCTTTTAAGAAATTCAGAAAATATTCTAGTCAAACTCTATATAACAATTTGTTACATTTTTGTCTGCTGGTCATAAGTTATCTACAGTTCTAAATGCCAACCTATGCTTTGTATAGTTTTGGACATAAAATATCTAATTATCCAAAATATATATTTACACTCATTCTGGTTAGAAATCCTGCTGTAGAGATATAAATTGCTTATAGGCACCTATAGATGCAATGTGTGTGCTACGTATACAGTTCAAATGACCACTGCTAATGGGTTAACTAGCATGAACTAAAGCATAGCAAAATATGACTTAGATGCCTGCAGTCTATAATGTGATAAAGTCATCCCCTGCTTACTGCAATCAATGCTAACAGTGAGGATGCATAATATGTGTGATAATCATCCACAAGGAGTATTTTCTTTCCTTCCTGTGGACCCAGTCCTGGAGCCATACCTGGGGCTGGAGTTTACCGCTAAGTGCCTAGCAGCTGGGTGCTTAGACCCTTTCTAGCTTCAGCCCAAAAAAAAAAAAGCTGCAGAGATCCACAGTGTTGACTCATCAACCATAAGGTGTAGAGCAGGTGGGTGTCAAGTACAAAACAAGTCTCAGAAAGAATAAAGATAGATTAAGAGTGACTATACCCTGGCAATGGAAACTGGATCTTAGGACAGGGAATATTACATTACCAATATGGAAAAAGCTTCACATTGTATAGCAGGTTGGAAAGTAACATATTTTCAGTCTTGCCTCTTCACACAATATTGATTCTAAAACCAGACTTCTTGATCAAGTACAGTCTCAATCCAGTTTTGAAGATAACCTTTATGAAAAGCCCCAGAAAGGTGTGAGGATATTCACAAGCTCATGGCTGCCAGCTGTTCAGCTGGAGTTTGCACTAGTAAATGAGAAGGACAGGTTAATACAATAATACAACTGGGAGTTGTAGAAAGCAGAACTCTGCCTCTTATTTGTGCATATTCATCTAATGGCTATTCAAAGCATAGGGCCTTCTTAGATACAATGGGTATGGACTTGTACTGGGAGACATCAGCATTTATGGAAGGAATGATGGAGATATCCATCCTATGACAAAGCCTATGATAAGAGAAGAAGAGAAGCCCACCACAGTAGAAGTAAGAACAGCACTAAGGGAAAGCAGCAGGCTCAGATGAGGTCACAGCAGAGATGACGAAGATGTTGGGTGAGATGGGGAGAAGTGGCACATTAGGGTACCCATAGCAGTGTGGAGAGAAAGGTGTATCCCAGGTGACCAGAGAGTAAGCATACTCATGCTAGTGTACAAGAATTAAGGGGGCATCCACAACTCCTGTCCCATTGTATGAAAGTTCTGGAGAGGCTGATTGATAAACAGATATACATAGTAGTAGAAAGTAAGCTGTGAGATGAGCAGTTTGGATTTAGATCAAGGTTTAGCACAACTGATCCAATGCTTACAGTGATACAGACAGTTGAGAAGAAGCTAGAGATGAGGAAAGTATCCAACTGGACATTTCTAGACTTGGAGAAAGCATATGACAAGGTGACAAGAAATTGATTTGGGCAGTCCTCTGTGATGGTTAAAAGTCCCAGAAACATTAGTAGAATTACTGCATGCTTATGTACAAGGACCCAAAGACTTAAGTACAAACAGCATTCGGTCTCACAGAGGGGTTCCCAGTGGGACTGGGTGTACATCAGGGTTCAGCTCTGAACCCAGTGCTGTTCAAAGTGGTGATAGACTACATTAGCAAACCGGTCAGAGTGGACTGATCAACAAAGTTGCTGTATGCAGATGATTGGCATTACAGGCAGATTCTGAGCAACAACTTCAGCAAAAGATAGGGGAATGGAATGCAAATCTGAAGACACAGGGGATGAAGCTGAGAACAGATAAGACACTGGTAAAATCAGCAAATGGGGGAAATTAGAAGAAACAGAGAATTGAGATAGAAGGGGAAGATAGTGGAACAGATAAATAGCTTCAAGTATCTGGGAGGGGTGGTTGAGGAGAAGGGAAGTCTGAATGAAGTCGTCAAACCAAGAATCAGAGGGGATGCAGTCAACAGGCATAAAGTGTGATGTGTAGTGTATGGCAGATGAATGCCAAAGAAGCTGAAAAGTAAGGTGTATAAAACAGTGGTGCAACCAGTACTACTGTATGGTACAGAAACCCACACAGTAAAGACAGAGCAGTTGAGAAAGCTACAGATAATGGAAATGAAGTGCCTGAGACAGATGGTAGGATGCACACTGTGGGACAAAGAAATGAGGACATAAGAGCAGAAACTAAGGTAGCTGTCATTGCAGAAAATGTCAAAGAGAACAGACTATGATGGTTAGGGCACATGCAGAAAAGCAAAACATAATCTGGTGAAGAAAATCTGGAACAGACAGGAAGAAGACAAGAGGAAACAAGGATGTATGGTAAAGAGGTGGATGGATTGTGTGAAAGAAGATCTGTGACTGTCAGGCATGAGTGTTGAAGAAGGTAGGAGTGTGGCACTGAATCGAGAAAAATGGTGATAGTTAACAAGACACCCCAACCCCATGTAGAAAATAGGGAAAAGGGGGATGATGATGATGATGAGGATGATGGAGATATCTGGAGGAGCATGACTGAGAGGAATTGTTTGCCTGACTTAAAACTGATTAATGAATTGTTTTGAACATCTGTACTAGTCATGGACTGTCTATAACACACACCATGTTTGAATGTAAGGATGCTCATAAGTGCAGTTGATACTAGAACATTTTGAATCAAAGATCAATAACTAACATTGTATTCTTGCTCTCAGATCTGAAACCATCTTTTCTTGACACTTGTGTTAAGATAGTCTCTACATTGACAAATGGTTACAATTTAATGTTAAGTTAGGTCAGATAGTCAGTGTAGTGATCAGACAGACTTGAGAAATCCAAACATGTAGTGAACATATCCTGGGAATACCTAATTAATACTTATTTGCATGAAGAGTTCAACTTTTGCCTCCAGAAGACCTTCTCCTATGCAATGGGGACACTTGAAACAGAGCATCTAAATGGAGTCTATTCAAGACCTCAGTAGTCGAGGTGTCGCAAAGGATCTAAGGCCAAAATGTAGATGTTGCTTGTCATGCCAGTAACCCTAGAACATGCAGATGAACACCATAAGTGAAGTAAGATGACAGGTTTAAGAATGAGGCATTCCATACAGTGCTAATGGATAGGCCTGGGTTTCAATGATATGTAATAAATGACAAGTCAGGAAACCAGCAACTGAAAGGAGAATCCCTGTGTGTCTGAAGAATCAGACAATGCCATGGAGAATAATTTTCAGATGAAGGCAAAGAGTTTCCATCAAACTATCTGGTAATGTAGGAGAATGAGGCAAGATATTACCTGAGCTATCCTGAGCAGCAAGGGTGGAGAAATGTTGACCCTGAGAGGGAACATTGTTTAGATATGGAAGGAACATTTTGAGGAACTCCTGAATTTTGTGATCAGGCTTTCCTTAGATGAGGCAATTCCAGAAGCAAGTGATGGACCTGAAGACATTTTGGTAAATGAGGTCACTGTAACAATGAAACATTGTTATGGTGGAGTGGTGTAACAATAAAATATGTCTGCAGTGTCAGGGCTGTGGTAGTTGATGAGACTGAGCTGGAAATTCTGACTGAGCTAATCTTTATTGGGTTCTTGCAGTTAACACACATTTTCTATGTTGTATGGAAGACTAGGACACTATCTCTGGAATGGAAACTGAAGTACTGGTCCCCATTTTAAAAAACAATCTAGAGTATATGTTCCAATTATAGAGTTTTTGTATGTCTCAACCTTCAATGTAAAAACATTTCCCTGGTACTGTAAACAAGACTGTATCCAGTAACTGAGTCTTTTATTCAGGGGAAGCAATATGGATTCTGCTTTTGTGCAGATACTGGAGGGAGTTGTCAAAGTTTTCCAATACCTTCTACAATTATTTTGCAAATCTGGAGAAGGTATAAAACTGCAGACCCCCAAATACTTTACAGGAAGCACTACAACACCATGGGGTCCAAGGGATTTTCCTGCTCTATAATAATCAATCCCTGTATTTGAGAGTGAAGATTGTGCCCATATTCCCAACAATAAGTTGAACACATTCAGTGTTGAAGTAGGACTTTACCAAGGGTGTGCCTTGTCTTCATTCTTGTTTATGACTTTCATAGACAGTTTATCAAGATTATCCAGAGTTTGGGAATGTGAGTGAAGTGTGTTTTTGTTTGCAGAAGATGTAGTCCTATTAACCTCAAATGGCTGTCATCTCCAGTATGTACTAAGTGGTTCACTGCTGAGTGTTCAATGGCTGGGACAAAATCACAGCATCCAAATCAGATGTCATAGTCTTCTCTCAGAAATGAGTGAGATGATCACTGCAACTGGTGGGGAGCGAATACCTCAGGTGCTGGAGTTTAAATATTCTAGAGCCTTGTTCATAAGTAAAGGTAGAGAGGAAATGAGAGAGCAACCAGAATATGGGTGCAGTGGAAACAGTACTGCTGGAAGTGCTGTGTCAGACTGCAGTGATGAAGGGAGAAACAAGTTATAGCATAAAGCTCTCAGTTTACCTATCAGTCTATATCCTCAACCTCATCTTTGGTCAAGAGCTTTGCATACTGATTGAAAGGATAAGATCACAGATTCACGTAGGAGAAATAAGGCGACCCTACAGTGACCCTACAGTTTAGCTAGGCCTACTCTCTATGACTGATTAATGATCATGATAATCCAGGAGGATCTCAGAGTGCAGCCACTGTTCCTTTTTGTTGGAAAGGTTATATGCTCACCTTGAATGATGACCCTGGGCACCTCTCATAGGAGGTATATTAGGCTTGACTGACTAAGAGGAGTTCCTTGGTGAGGAAGAACCAGGACATGAGGGAAGGATTACATCTCTCAGTTTTCCTGGGAATCCTGGCAATGACACAGTAGGTACTGGAGACTGTTGTTGGGTATAGGGAAGTCTGGTCTGCTCTGCTTGGCTTTCTATTACTGCAACCCTCATGAAGACATGTAGTTTAGCCATCCAATAACACGGTGACCAAGTAATATTATCTGAGCACTGAATGAAATTAAGGAATGAATGAAATCCACTTTCTTTGAAGTTGGCTGTGTCAGCCAAGGTTTTCCCTTACTCCAAGATGCAATGGCATTGGAAATGACCATAATAATTATGAGCATGTAGGAGGTGACTCTATCTGCCTGTGGTTGAATCTGGGGACTTGTTCTCCACAGAAAAACATGCAAGTTAGAAATCATGCTATTTGTTTTACTTGAGATCAACTTGTTTTTGACTAAATGCTTTTCAGTGAACTGCCATGGATCAGTATTAGTCTAACAGTAATCCATGATAGATAGAGATTTGATCATTTTTCCATTTGGTAAGTATATTTTATGCAACTTTATATTGACATATTTTATATTTGTATGCTATTAAATGAGCCAAGAAGTTGATGGCATTATAAAGAGATTTAGGGTAACTATTTCATGTATATTAGGTACAAACGTTGTAAGATATTGTATCATTCCTAGAAAACAGTAATTTCTGCTTGCATTCTAGCTTTGGTATCTGCTTAAGTGTTCTTTTCCTGTATCATGTTTCATTCTCTCTGATATGAGAAAATGGACCATTTATTTCAGATTTGTCACGTACATTTTACATCCGATGCTACTCAACTTAAATCTATTCTGTCTTAATGTAATCATCATTTATATAAGCGTCTTGTTATGGACTTCTTGGTTCTGATCCCATGCTGATATTCATTCATTTTGCCTATAACACCTTCCATGCCTTTAACTACCTGGGCAACAATTCTTCAGGATATTTCCATTGCTGATGAGGTACCAAACAGATGTCTAAGGACCCTGAACCTTCCAATGGTAAATTAAATATTCAAAGTTTGGATTTTTTTTTTTCATTTAATTTATCTGGCAGCAGCCCTGGTTTGCATCTAGTATTGAAAAGAACTTAGCACTTCACTTCAAGAAAACTTCTCCAACTGTAAACAATGAAATCCAGGCATGATGCACTACTTTTATTACAACGTGTAACCTTTATATCAGTTTTTTATTGTTTCTTACATTATCCGACCTTTCTGTTTATGCATTTATTTATTTATTTACTTACTTACTCACTTCAACTTCTGCTCATATCTAATTCCATGATCAAATGGTACTTTTCTTGAACTGTGTGTCATTGACACAGCATCACAATGTATCTGCATGCATTATTTTCTTATCAGACTTCCTAGGTCTTTAAATAAATCAGCACAGTTGTGAAGGATATCATTACAATGGCTTTGTACAGTATCTGGCACATCTCTGTAACTGTTGCTGTACACAATAATTATTTGTTTTCACACTGTGAATTTGTTTTATTATTACTAGTTCCTCACAATCCAGAATTATGTAACACACCAGGAGAATTAGCTTCTTTAACTATTTAACTATAACAATTTGAAAAAGGATCTCAAAGTTATTTTTATATTTGTGCAGTAGCTTTCTGCACAGTAGCTTCACTGTACACTCAGTTCTGTTTACAGTGTTTATTGCCCGGAATCGGACTGGTATTCTTATTTCTGTGCCTCTGATACACTTTCAGAATTACCTGTGTTATTTTTCCATTCACTAGTGTCAACAATCAGCTTGATTCCATATAGATTGCTTTGAACACACTTGCTTTTCTTCTTACACATCTTTGCAAATGGGCTTTTCAATTACAGATTCTAGAAAACTGATTAAAAGCAGGATAGTGCTAACACTCCTGCCTATAGCCATACCCAGTGCATTAGATTCAAATGTTAACTGCACAATACTTTCTGTGTAACTCATGGCTCTTTCTCATCTCCATTACTGTTACAATGCACACTCACTTATGTTCTCATTTTTACATTTATTTTTTACTTTTATTTAACCTCTATTTTATCTAACACATTCACACACTTCTTTAGTTAATTATTTTTAACTCTATACTTTTAATTTCAGTTGCTCTACATGTATTTGCATCTTTTGATAAGGTCAGGTCTGATCCTTTTAACAGTCTACTCCTGCTTTGATCATTTTATACCACAAACTACCACGGCTCTTATTAATGAACCATATAACTTATCAAATTTACAAACGATTATTTGGTATAGAAGCATCAACTGATTCTTTAGGACTAGGTGACCTTTTGAAGAACAAATCATGAGCAAACTGCAATTTCCTTCCAAGCTTTCAATAATTCCTGACTTTCTCTGTAATAGTTGCTATTTTATCTTTCTGATCTTTAAAAAAGTAAAAGTGTTAAGTTCCTTAAAGGCTTTTTCTCTGTTAACATGCAGAAATGTGACATTACAAATCTTTTCAGGCATTTGACTATTCCACTCACAGTGAAGAATAAACTATATTTCTGCTTCCAAAGATTCAAATCAAACTGTGTGCTAATGTTCCTTGTAATGAAAGATTACACATTGGTTGCAGTAGAAGAATATTTCCACTGTAAATTACACTTACATATTCTCAATCACTTAAAATATTGAAAACAAATATACTTATTGACTTCTGCAGATGGTTATTGACTTCTGATATCAGGTAACATATGAATGTGTGTTAGAATGCATCATATATAAAATATATATATATATATATATTGTGGATGTGCAGCTGAATCCTATGAGGTGTTTATTCAGACTTCCTTTTGGAAAGAAAATGCACCTTAAAGCATACAACTCATGGTGCTAGACATTGTCATAGCTATAACTGTAAACTTATATTCTTTAAATCTTTTGGATGTCCACAAGCTAGAGTAGGAAAATGAATATCGGCAAAGTGCAAACACGTGGGAGAGATGATGTTTCCCTTTGTTTATAGAAATAAAATGTTTAACAAAATGAGAGGTTATGGGACATGGATACACTAGGTCTGTGTAGCAAGTATTGTTCAGTGGAAAGCCAGATCGTTTATTAATTTCCCTGGCATTTTGAGAGTAACTTTCTCCTGCATTAGTCTCTCACAGTTACAGCTTATCCAGCTCTTTCTTTAACATAGCATGCTTCTTTACATATGGTACTGATAGGATGATCTCCTTCTAGATCATTGATCTGTCCCCCCCACCACACACACACACACACACACACACACACACACACACACACATGCATGCATGCACACACACACACACACACACATGCACACACACACACACACACACACACACACACATGCACACACACAAACACACACACATACACACATGCATGCACACACACATACACACACACACACACACACACACACACACACACACACATACACATGCATGCACACACACACACACACATGCACACACGTACACACACACACACACACACACACACACACACACACACACATGCACACATATGTACACACACACACACACACACACACACACACACACATATACATGCACGCACACACAAACACACACACACACACACACACACACACACACATACATGCACACACACACACATACATACATGCACGCACACACAAACACACACACACAACCACACACACACACACACATACATACACACATGCACACACACACACACACACACACACACACACACACACACACATACACACACACACACACACACACACACACACACACACACATACATACACACACACATTAGTTTGCTTGCTTGTTTATATTAAGCATGTAAGTGGACTGAATACTAAATCACAAAGACTCCTTTCCTGCCATGAACTTAATTGCAAAACAAGCACAGCTGAATGCATGTTAGAAGCATAGCTACATACAGTGTTTCCACAAAGCCGACAAACAAAAACTATGAGATAGTAATTAATGCTAAAGAGGCACATATTAGTATTTGGTAAATACTCTGTCATGGTAGAAATGCCAAAAGGCATGCAATAAAAGGAAAATGAAATTGCTGATCCTAAACCCCAGAACCTTTCTGTGTGACTTCCAAGACTGGTATGTTATAAAACTCTTTATAGTATAATCTAGACACTACCTCACTGACTCCCTGGTCTAATGGTATTAGATGCCATTGCTCTATAAAAAGTGAAAGTCTGTCTTCTATTTGTGCTTCATGATACAACACAGAAAAGAATTTATGGTGGATCTTAATGTAATAAATGTAAAGAAAGAAAAATATCTACCCTGCTGAAATGGGGTGCTGGGATTTTATTGTTGCTCCTGTTGCATCCTACCCTACACACATGTCCTTTCTTTCAAAATGTTTTCTTTTTTCATGTGCCTGCTACTGTCATGTCTGCTTTCTACATAATATCCACTTTTGGTGGGGAAATTTCTACCATATTTAGGAAGTGAAAGGTAAATAATTTGGTCTACATTCTGTATCATTTTACCCATTTCTTTCATCTGTTGGAAACATTCTAAGATACTGAGTCAAGAAAAGGAAAGGATTGCCAAGAGGGGTATTGAAGATCTTAGCTCTTTTATCATCCAGAAATGGTTTGAGGTGTTTAGCTGTGCTTGTTTCCTAATGACATTTCCAGAAACAGAACCTCAAAAACAGATATCAAAGCCATTGCAGCTGCACACAGCCTTGTGAAAAACAACGTTATCTAAAGTTTGACCAATACTAAAGTCAGTTATCAAATGCAGACATCTGGAATATGTTTTACTAATTCCATGTTTCTTCAGGATATCAGACTGGTACTATGTCACACGCGTCCAGTAATATATGACCCTGACACCCAGAGTATGGGAAGTGTAGACCTTAGTAAAATAATCAAGTCCATCATAAAACAAAGTGGTCCCTGCCTCTTTATTTTCTTCTAATTCATTTTCAGGAGGGCAGCCAACCAGCTTATAATGCCTCTGTACACACGATGCATTTGCAATTTATGAACACAGATTCCTGTGAACCTAGAAAACACATGCTTGATCTTTTGATTTCTATACCTCTGATGACTGGAGACGTACAATACAAAAAAAAAGAAAAAGAAAAAATTAATTATTCTTGCTTGGGAGTCTGCCTCACTAATTTCTGGTCACCAAGTGCCCCTACAAAAGCAGTTGGTAAGGAAGTGTGATAGGAGCTGCAAACTGAAATTCTAACATCTTTTTGACTCTGTTTTTTTTTTCATCAGAGATGTCTGAAACTCTGAAATAAAATATGTCTCCCTTTCCTTATATTTCCTTGAATTAATGTGGCTAGTGGAGAGAATAGGATGATATTGAACTGACAGCTCCCCTGGCATTGGGCTAATAAGCCTAAACACCTGAACATAGGTATCTGGCAGGGATCTGGCATGACTCAAAACTTTGAGCCCAGAAATACCCATTGTCTGCTGTTAATAACCTAAGGTAGCCTGACAAATTTAAAATTCTTCTCTTTTCTAGTTCAGAAGACCTCCCAAGTTTTTCTTTTATTTGCATAATTTTTTTGCAAATTTAGATACTTGAAAAAATATGGATACCAGAGGAAAAAGTAATAAAAGCAAAATCTTGCAGATTTTTGTGGCTGATAACTGTTAATGATTTTTTGTATCCCCCCACCCCAGCTCCTCACCAAGATGAAAAAAAAACTTGAAGGTGGATATATTCATCAGGTATTTAATAGCCAGAGGAGCACATACTGAGGACTTTATTACAGGGATGTGTTTTATCCTAAACCAAATTAGAAATTGTACATATAGGTTTGCAGAGAAAAATCTGATTTTTTTTGTTAGGACTGACAAACAAACAAAGTCTCAGTGAAACCAAGAAGCATATAGACTGATGATTTACTTCAGGTGGCAAAAGGGTATTGAAGGGAATATATATATTTCTCTCCTCTACAGTCAAACTGCACCCTTCATTGTTACAGCACAAGGCTGCAATTCTTCAAGCTAGGGGGGGTTCTGACTACTGATAAAGTTGACCAAAGACCATTTTATGCTTTTGTCAGCTATCCAAAGCATATAGTGGATCCTGCAACAGTGATTTTTTATAAGGTGCATGTACCGGCAACTGTCGTAGAAATACATCTTAATTCAAACTCTCAGGAAAGGAGCTAACCCCATCGGCTTAACCCAGAGATCACAAACTCATGGCCCTCAAGACTCAAACAGTCTTCAAACCAAAATATTTCTACAAGAGGGAAACTTATCACACTACATTCATGGCCACACTTACTGCCTTTCTTTTTGTTTTGGAGATAGTGTCATTCAGCTGAATGTGAAAGTCATCACACAGCCCTCATATTTTTTGAGTTTGAGGCGCCTGTCTTAATCCTTTATTTAATATAACAATAAAAATGACTAGTTATCCATTAACAGCCATTTTGCAAATGTTGCATTTGCTTTATAGGTTGCAATCACTATGTGTTCACGTTCTTGTATGCTTCCTACTAGGATTTAGCTATAAAAGGACTCTTACAAAAAATAAATAATTAAAATAAATAAAGAATATAACCTTGCCTAAACTAGTCATGTGACCCCCCTTCATACCCCTGCAATATGTAAAGAAACTAGTCAGGAATATGAAGATCCATTTAAACCTATTCCCTTTCATATACAGCCTGCATCCCCTAAGCAGATCTCACTGATATGTTACCCAGTTCCCTTCTTCTCTCTATAAACTCTCAAGGCTAAATCTCTCTAGCCTTGTCTTCTGTGTCATATACAGAAATGCCTCCATACCTGAACACTGCCTGCATCTTTAACTGTATAATCTCCAACAAAATTCTTCTACATGTCATGGACGTCCTTTGATTCACAATGGATAAATAGGAATTTTAGAGATCTTAAGCACTGTAATTTTTCTAGTAATCATCTGATACTTCTTTAGTCATAAGATTAGCACCCTTAATCTTAAAAATTATATGGAGCCTTTCTCCCCAGGCCTCCACTGAAACAAAAAGTTCTCTACCAAGTCAGACTTTCATATTCAACAAAAATAAATAAAATAAAATAATTGTATCTTTTTAAAATCAGTCACACGCTGTACCTATGAAATGCTTCTGAGTACAAGTCTAATGAATGAATACCTGGCATGAGTCTGTTCTCTTTCTAGATACCAGGTCCACTGGGAGACTGCTGGAACTGCTGAACATGTATCACTCCCTTCTCCCATCTGTGATCTGAAAGTGGAAACATAATTAGGGAAGAATGATGTATGAAAATAGTCTTAGGCATTAAGTGAAATCAATACAGCAATTGAAGTCACCTTGCACATGTGTGGTTTGTCAGGCCTTATTTAACACTGTGAAATATTGTGCAGCAGTACAACAGGTAGGACTTGATGTATGTCAACAGTACATGGAGGATCTCTCAAGTCAGAGGTGAAATCTCTCATTCTTATTAGAAGAAAGGATCTACATAAAAAGGGGTGATCCTTTTCATGTAAAGCAAACTATACTTTCAGAGACCATGGGTAACATATCCCTACCAAATCCACACTACCATCTGTACCCTAAACAGAGGCCAAGATGGCTCTACTGTGCATTCCATAATCTGGAGTATGCCATCCTCCAGTGAAGAAAAGACACACCGCTGCACAAACATTATCCTCAGGATGGCATAATGGTTAAGGTGTTTACCTTACAGCTGGAAGTGCAGGGTTTAATTCTCACATGGGGTAATTGGCTAGGCTTGAAATGGCTCATAAGACCAGTTAGCCTAGTTCTAACCTATGAAGCATTTCGTACCAAAGTGAAGACATACCCCAGTAACATTTAAACCATTCCCTGTCCATAGGAGAAGATAGTCTGAGATCATGTAAGCAAATATCATTCAGTGTAGGTAGTTACAATTCTCTTGAACATCCCATGCTTCTTTTTCATTACTTTTTAGTATTAACATCACTGCAGTCTAGTCCTTAAAGTCATAAAAGCTTATTTACCATGTTTCCATCTTTTAATAAGTTCCCGTTTCACACAAGGCTGCTCTTTAATGGTATTGTCTGCTGGAGAACTGTCATCCTAATAATCAATATAAATTATGTCTTTTTTTACTGTGCTCATACTAAACAACATTAAAAATAATTGCCAGGATCTATACATTTTTTTCTGTAATGTAAATAATGATCTTCATTTCTTACCTAGTTCAATCTGCATTGGCAAAGCTAGCACATGTTTCTGTACCATGATGGTTATGGCAGACTTCAACCCACATGTGGCCTTTGGATATCCATCTCTCTACAACACACACCAACATCTTCCATCACCTGCTGAGCATTGGGGGTAAGTATGCCTTCATCCAACTTTCTACAGTATACATAACTGACTATACTGCAATGTGAACTGGTACGCCTCCTTCCTCTACACCTATAACACCATTGAGGTTGTCTGCCAGATGTGTACCCCCCAAACATCTTTTACAGATAATGTGAACACAGTATAGCCATGTTCATTTGGACACAGTATTGCATGCCCTTTACACATTTTTGTTAATCAACTGTTTTTATTTACCCTTATTCAGTCATTACATACTTTGCAATTTCTTTCAGATCAGCATGCACTCACTTATCATCTTTTTTTATTACACCCTCAAACCATTTTCTTAGTTCCATCTGAGCCAGTCCAAACTGATTGTTGCAGATTCTATACTTCCATAATTACATATTATAATAAATATTTAAAATGTAAATCTAACCTAACTTCCCTGAAATAATCTAGTGACATACGAAATAAATATACACATGAAACTAAATTAAAAACACCATTTCAACCACAAACAGTCCAGTATGCCTTTCTTGTGTTCATATAATTTCTTGATATTTTCTTTGCAGTCTTTCTCTATTTCTAGTGGATGTTTAACTTCCTGTTGATGCAGTCCCAAACCTAACAAAAAAGAAAGATGATATGATTATGCCTTCTTTCTGCATTTATTCTTTATCTTATTCCACTCCTACGCATTTCTCTTATCCATATATTGCAGTTAGGGTAACAATCTATGTACAAATTTATGTCTGTTACCCTGTTCCTCCATTTCCTTTATGGACTCCACCATTTGTATGACTTCTTCAAGCTTTGGGTTTCTTCTTTGTTTCCATCATCTAGTTATACCCTTCTTTACTGCTAATCCTATTATCACTAACATCTTGCTTTTCCCTTGTGATAGGCCCTCCTCACCCCCTAAACCTAAGAAGTGTCCCTGGTTATCCAATTACAACTCTCCTTCACCTGTCATTCTTTTTAGCATACAATCCAAATCCTCTTTAAATTGTGTTAGCTCCTTACAGCCACAGAAGATGGGATGCCAGTCTCTAAACTCCTCTGATTTATAGCTCAAGCAGCACCTACTTGCCTCTGAAGATATTCTTGCTATTTTACTGGGGGTATAAAAATGTTTATATAAAACATTCCATCCAAAAATTCCAAACTTCCTTGATTTAAGCCTGTTCACTGGAAATAAAGATAGTTCTCATTGTTTCTAAGATATTTCCCTATTTAATTGTCTCTTCCAATTATTCCTTACCATCCCTGCCTCTACTCTGTCCTCTCCTTGCAAAGCTTTTTGAAGGTGTGAGATTGTCTTTCCCATATTTATCTCCTTCTCTTATATCTGTAACTCATCATTTTACCAGCTCTGTCTATTCCTCCCTATTTTTCTTTAAAATAATTTTGTGTTCCAGACTTCATATGTCAGACCTATATAATCTTTTTTATTTTCTTAGAAGAGTCCATATTCCTGTGAAATCTCATCCCACTGCAGCAGTTCCCCATCCTGGATCATATTCTCCACGTACTTAAAATCACTTCTATTGTCTCTCCACTCTTATCACACCCCCTTTCTTTGATCCCCTCCTTCTTCCCATCAGGAGTGGATCTTGACATCATAGGTTCATAAGTTCATAGGTTCATATTAGGCTATCTGCCCTAGGGCATTTATAAGCCTAGCCAGAGTGTGTTTGGCTTTTGCCACCCATTTTAAATGAATTTTGCTATGCCCTTTTTCGAGGTTAGTATACTGCGCCTCTGTCCAACAGTGACACAGAAGTGATACCCGGGGTAAACCTACGATCTCCCATCCACTCATCAAGATTCCTCTTGAAGAGAGTCAGTGAGGGACTCTGCCTAACCTGGACTGAGATTTTATTCCAGAGTGAAGGGAGCCTCTGGGTTATGAATCTGTCCCTCCAGCATGTCCTATTTATTTCAGTGCTGAGGTTCAAGTCTCTTGAGCGCGTAGCTCGATGGGATTTGGATTTTCTGAGGTGCAGCATGTCCATTAATTCTGGGTTGGACATGGCTTTATACGTCAGGCACAGATCGCCTCTGAGCAGGCGGTATGCCACTGAGTAGAGTTGGAGTTTCTTTAACCGAGCAGCATATGGCATCTGTTTGAGCCCTTTAATCCTCTTGGTGAGGTACTTTTGGGGTCTTTCCAGTTGCTGCAGGTGTCTGGTAAGGTACATCCCAAAAGGGGCATTGTACTCAATTATGGGCCTGATGAGGGATGAGTAAAGAGGCACGATGACCTCCCCTGATCTAGATGCGAATCCCTTCATGATTAGGTGGGCTATATAAAATGTTTTTCTAACCACTTTGGCCATGTGGTTTTCAAATGAGAGATTGCTATCAACTTGGATCCCCAGGTCCCTAATTACTTCTTCCGTACTTAATGGATTACCACCTATGTGGTAATTTGTGGGCACTTTGTTTTGCCAAAGGGGATGACTATACACTTTTTGGCATTTAGCTATGAGGCCCTTTTGTAGGATGCTTGTGTCGGCTGGAGAGTCGATTATGGCACCTAGTTTGCAGTCATCTGCGAACTTGGTCAGTCACAGTCCTTCTGTGTTGGCCTGTACCTCCGAGAAATATATACTGAACAAGAGAGATCCCAGGACTGAGCCTTGTGAGATGCCACTTGTAACTGGTTTGGAGTCTGACATGGCTCCAGCAATTCTAACCATGTGGGTTCTGTCCTTGAGCCAGTTTGCAACCCATCTAGTGACATAGGGGTTTATATTTAAGCAGGTGAGCTTATCTATATTGCCAGAGTAGGGTATTGTATCGAAGGCTTTTGTGAGGTCCAGGTAGGCTGTGTGGACCACCTTCCCTTCGTCAATGGCATGGTGACTGTTTCAAAGAAATCGACCAGGTTTAAGAGGCAGGATCTGCCCTTAACAAAGCCGAACTGGGTAGGATCCAGTGTCTGTAGATCCCCAATATCTTTATTTATGAGGTCCATGATGATCCTTTCCATAGCTTTGCAGACCAAGCTAGTCAGGCTTATGGGGCGATAGTTTCCAGGATCTGTTGAGGTACCACCTTTATGGAGAGGGACCACTGTTGCTGTACGCCACTCTTTGGGTACATATCCTGTAGTAAGACTGAGACTGAACAATAGTTTTATGTTTGGGTTTAGCTCTTCTTGGAGTTCATGTAGGACGCAGCCCGGGACACCGTCTGGTCCCATTGATGCTATGTTTTTTGCTTTGGAGAGGGCGACTCTTACCTAAGCATCTGAGATGTCAGGGGGGCAGCACTTTGCTGGGATAGATATTTGCCCTTTTGATGGGGAGGGGGGGAGATGTTTGCACTGAACCTGTCAGCTAGGATGTTGGCAATATCTGTGGGTTCAGTGTATTTTTTGTCATTTTGGACTAATTCTGAGCATATCTGGGAATTCCCACCCAGGTTCCTAACATAACTAAAGAAAGCCTTGTGATTATCCTTAGTGTCCTCTGCAATTTTTCTCTCGAAGCTGGCCTTAGACGATTTTATGAGTGCCCGTAGTTTTTTGCTAATACTGATCAGAGATGCCTTCCCTTTTTGGGGTTTTGCTCTATCAGGTAGTAGCTTCCTCCTTCTATTGTATAGTTTGTTTATGGCTGGGGTCCACCAGACAGGACGCCTGCCTTTGGAGGATTGGGTCTTGGTTTTATTTGGGATTACATGATCCATGCATTCCTGAAGGTGTTCATAGAATGCGTTTATAAAGGATTCTGCGGTCTGGGCCATATTTTCCACAGGCCTGGGGGCTTTGAAGGATTCCACCTCGGTTTTGAGGAGTGTGAAATTTGCTTTAGAGAAGTTTTTCACTGTGGTTTTCTGGGCAGAAGGTGGGGTCGGGATGTGAATATCCAGTGAGATTAGTTTATGGTCTGATCTTACCAGTGAGGGATACACTTCTGGTCTGGAGCATAGAACCCTCATGTTGGTGATGATCAGGTCCAGTATGTTTTCCCCTCTTGTGGGAGTGGTAACAAGTTGTTCCATAGCATTTGAGTTTATAAATTCTAGGAACCTTTGGGCTAGGGTGTTAGACTGGGAGCATTACTCTAGCTCCATGTTTGGGTAGTTGAAGTCGCCCAATATAATGGTGTTTGGAGAGACCTTCATATTTTCCAGTGTTCTCAGGAAGGCCGAGTGGGGTTCCTGGGTTTGGGAGGGTGGTCTGTAGCAGGCTATAAACTGGAAGGCAGTTTTTCCCACTGTTAGTTGCACATGGATAGTCTCTGATGCTTCGTGCTGTGCCACCAACCTGGAGGTGTGGGTATCTTTGAAGAATATTGATACTCCCCCTCCTTTTGTGGTTCAGTCCAAGTTTTGGGGCCAAAAAGCATGGTATGAGGTATAACCTGGTAGTGCTGGGGTGCTCTCAGGAGCCTTGAACCAGGTTTCTGTTACTGCACAGATGTCGATGTTCTCCATGCTAAGGAGAGTTTCGAGTGCATGCATCTTGAGGTTTAGACTTCTGGCGTCGAGTAGCATTACTCTTAGTTTCTTATCCCTTGTGATACCTATGGAGGTGGGTTTGTCTTTTGAGCCTTGCATAAAAAAGGCACTAAGGGGGTGGCAAGAGCCTTTGCCAATATCCAAAAGCCCAGGGGTGACAGGTGCAAGCCGTCCCTAGCGAAGCATCGTGGCTTGTCGAGCATGTCATCCCAGGCTGACAGGCATTGGATCCCCTTTGAATGACACCAATACTTAAGACAATTGTTGAAATTGATCATCTTGTCTTCATATTGTGGCATCATTCTAAGTGAGGGTAAGATGCTACTCAAGGTCAGGGTCATACCTGCCTGGGCTACATGCTCAGAGAGCTCCTCTATGTCTCTTTTCATGTAGTCCGGGGAGGTATGTCAGGTCATTCACACCAGCATGGACAATGACTGAGTCATATTTGTACTTGCCTTGGAGTGACCTGAGTGCTTGTGTTATGTGGCGGATCCTAGCGCCCAACAGGCAGCTCACCGTGACCTTCTCCTTGTTCAGTCTAGTGAGCGGGACGTCAGTGTGCCTGACGATAGAGTCACCTATTACAAGTGTAACAGGTGTGTTGTTTAGCCTTAAGGGCTGTGACTGTTTGGTACACTGGCTTTGTGAGCTATGTGTTGCACGTGTTTTGTTTTGGGGTAGCGGTTGCTAGGGTGTCTGCTTTGGAGGTCTCTGCTGCTTAGGCAGATTTTTATTTAGAGCCTCCGAGTATGTTTTTGTGTGTTTATGTGTTTGGTTTGCTGTCGTGGTAGGTCTATGTGAGACTGGAATTGTAGTGAGTGTGGTTTCCTTCTCCTCCTGACTGGTTATGCCAGTATTGAGTTGAGAGAGCTTAGCCTCCAGTTTGGCAATATGGTTGCATCTCTCACATGTGTTGGAATTTGTTGGGAGGAGGAGAGGGTTGTCTGTGTACATGAGGCAGTTGTAACATTGCCCCAAGATTCCCAGATTCACCAGCTGGACCGGAGAGGAGATTAACAACTGACCTTTGGACATGCTAGAATAGTATTGGGAATTCCTTTATAATTGAAAAAGGGCCAATGGGGAACAAGGTACTCAAGGGGAGTTTGTGAGGGTGTAGTGCTTTTAATTTTTTAGTGCTGACTTATATAATTGCTTTAGTGAGCAAGTGCCAGGCTTTAGAGTAGGAATAGGGTGTTTATTATGAGAACTAGATCAGTTCTAAGGGAAAAAGTGAAGAACAGACTTTGTGGAGCCGAGAATGGTTTAAACCCAATTAAGCAGAGCTGCCTGATGCTGCGCTATGCGCAAAATCGCACAAAGCCGCGCCAAAGCGGGTTTTATACAGTGGACTTGAAAGAGCTAGAAATTGGCCCAAAACGGCCAATAGACTACCAGATTCCTGTGTTGGGAACACTCCTCCAGGGATAGATAGGCTGCTCTAAGCTCCCCACTGCCACTGGTGAACAAAGAAGCCTCCCTTTATCCAAGAAAGGAAATGGGCAACACAGGAACTTTCCAAAAATCCAGAATACAGCAAAGCCTGTATTTGGACTACTCTAGGTCAGGAAAGACGGGAAACAAGGATAATTTTTTTGTTTTTTTTTCTTTTTTGCAACAAATGGCAGGAAAATGCAATAAATATGTAACACAGGCTAGCGCACTTGAGTGTGTAGCTTCAACAGGCAAATGCAACAAACAGGACAAACTTTAAAAGTGCAGGTGCAAAAACAACTTTAAACAGTTTAAAACAGTTCAAGAAGCAGAAATACTTGCAGTTTAGCTAGATCGGACAGTCGCCCAGGTAGTAGCAGGAAAAAAAAACACTTTTATCAGGTTAGCAGTCACTCTTTTAGCCTCTCTGCTGCTAGCCCACTCTGCAGGACCACGAGGAGCTTGGCTGAGTAGTAACAAGTGCAAAAACCATGCCAAAGCGGGTTTTATACAGGGAGCCTTGAAAGAGTTAGAAATTGGCCCAAAATGGCCAATAGACTACCAGATTCTTGTGCTGGGAACACTCCTCCAGGGATAGATAGGTTGCTCTAAGCTCCCCACTGCCACTGGTGAACAAAGAAGCCTCTCTTTATCCAAGAAAGGAAATGGGAAACACAGGAACTTTCCAAAAGTCCAGAATACAGCAAAGCCTGTATTTGGACTAGTCTAGGTCAGGAAAGACGGGAAACGAGGATTTTTTTTTTCTTTTTTTGCAACAAACAGCAGGAAAATGCAATACATATGTAACACAGGCTAGCGCACTTGAGTGTGTAGCCTCAACAGGTAAATGCAACAAACAGGACAAACTTTAAATTACAAGAGCAAAAGCGCGCTAAAGCTGGCTTTAAAGCAGGGGGTTAGAAAGAGATAGGAAATGGCCCAAAACGGCCAATAAGCTACAAGTCACTGGGCTGGAACCACTCCTCAAGGGACAGATAGGCCACTCAGAGCTCCCCACTCTCACTGGTGAACAAAGAAGCTTCCCCAGATCCAAATAAAGATATGGGCAACACAGGAACTATGACACAGCCCAGAGATCAGCAATACCTGAAGACTGGGCTATTCTAGTTCAGTAAAGGCAGGAAACAAGGATTTTTTTTTTCTTTTTTTTTTTTTTTTTTTTTTTACAAAGTAGCAGAAATTAGTTACAGAAATACAGTAAATGCTTTAATTCGGCTAGCGCACTTGAGTGTGTAGCCTACCAGTTAAACTAAGCAAAAACAAACTTTAAAAAGTGCAAAAAACTCAGAAATGCAGGCAGGAATGCAATAAAACAACTTTGCAGAGCTTATTTAGTCATCTGCTCATTAATTTCTTAACAAATTCCTTCTTCAGTTCTGCTTTAGAGTCAAAGCATAGGTTGATCCATTATCTCTGAGTTAGCTCCCTGGAATGCTTCCAGAATGTCTTTCTTACCTAGCTAAATATTTTTATCTTTTAAAATCTATTTCCAAACTGTATACTTCTTTGCTTAAACAAGGGCGGCCACGGTGGTGCAGTGGTTAGCATTGCCGCCTCACAGCAAGAGGTTCTCCGGTTCGATCCTCGGCTGGGGTGCCTTCTGTGCGGAGTCTGCATGTCCTCCCTGTGGTCGCGTGGGTTTCCTCCGGGTGCTCCGGTTTCCTCCCACATCCCAAAGACATGCTGTAGGTGGATTGGACACTCTAAATTGGCCCTAGGTGTGCGTGTGAGTGTGCCTTCTGTGGAAGGTTGGGCGCCGGGCTGGCAACTCGACACCATAAAACTCCACTGCCATTCAATGTGCGGACAGGTGATCCGCTGTGGCGACCCCTAACCGGGATAAAGCCGAAAGAAGAAGATACTTCTTTGCTTAAACAACTTTCCTAAAGCATCAGTTGTATCACCCTCAAATATTTCCCAAACTTTGGTGCAGCTGGCACTCCCATGTTTCTATGGCAGTATTATCTTCTCTCAAGGCATTCTGGATGATGCGTCTACCAAAAAAAGGTCCTTGTTCAGTTTTTAATTTTATTGATTATATCTTTACTGGGAATATTCAAAAGGATTGTCTTAAGCTCCTTTCCACAATTTTAGTTAATTGAAAACTGCACCTAGTCCTGCCATTACTGTACAATGTCCGACCAACAAGTTTTGTAACCCTTGCCTGTTAAGAAGTTTCAGTTCTAAACTTTATAATAATATCCCTCTGTTTGGACTGTACAAGAGGGACTGCCACATTGTTCTTCCACTGTGTTGTATCCCTTTGTTCATAATATTTCATCCAAAACTTAACCAAATCAGCAGCACTTTCAAAACTGATTCTATATACAGAATATGTATTGACAATAAAATGTCACCTGCCTCAAATTTTGTATCCCCAAACCTAACAGACTTACCTACTGAGTATCAGTCTTGGGGAACTTCACTGCACTCTAGCATCTTACTCTGCCACATTCTGTTTTTTGTTTTTTTGTTTTTGTTTTTTGTTTTTTTTTTTTTTTTTTTTTTGCCCTTTCCACCACTGGCAAAAAATAAGCTGCATTGGAGAGCACAATTCCTGTTCCCACCAAAGACCTCTGCACCATGTACTCTGAGTCCCATTCTGGTGTCCTGTCCATTATCTTCTACATCCAATAATGCAGCATGCTGCAGTTTATCTTTCAGAAAATATTATGGGGAGCAAGTTGGTGAATGCTGTCCACCGCATTTCTGCTGGTTTTCTCCACACTCCACCAAATCCCTCTTGTAGCTTCTACCACATCACCTGTATGAACTGACACAGTTTTATGACTGCTGCCCTAATTTGTACCACACTTCTTCTACACCAAAGCTCGCATCCTTTCTTCACAGAAGTAGAAACATTACAGGAACTTCTCTGATGCCCTAACCAAATCACCTCTAGTGACAGCAATATCATTTTGGTCTTCTCTGCAAACAGGTTTTGCCTATTACAACTAATTGGGCTGCAAAAATAAATCCATCCATACACGCATAGATAAATTTGTTTGGCACTCGCTTACTGTCTCTCTCCTCCTGTGTAATATGTGTTGTGTGTGTATGTGTGTGTGTGTGTGTGTGTGTGTGTGTGTGTGTGTGTGTGTGTGTGTGTGTGTGTGTGTGTGTGTGTGTGTGTGTGTGTCTTCCATCTAAAGGACATGCCTGTGGTATAGTGTTGACTATAATCATCTATTTTTTTCCTAAAGCTACACTTTCTGCATTCTAAAAGATATTACTTTCTTAGAAGAATTTTAACATTTCTTATGTACATTTTGTTTTGCTTTACATGGAGAAGCTGCTAAAGAAAATTGCTAAGAAATGTGCCACTTTGCCTATTCTTTTACTATGCAAAGACACAGGTAAAAATGAGGTGTCTGGATAAACAAAATCTGTTAATGTAATTTCAAAATTTACTCTCAAACTCAAATGACCACTGGTGATGTATGAGGACTAGCAACCTCAAGCAAGGGCTACAGTCTCCAAGACAAAAAGGAAATGCAGGCAGTGTATCCAGGAAAGTAGTGTAGCTGCTTCCCTCTTCTACAATAATGCTGGTTTGAGAGCTGCTTGAAGTCAAAGGACCATGAGTTTGAGATGATTGCCCTACACCATTATATAGTATTTGTCACTTCTGCCGCTACCATTGCCTCTTCTGTCTTTCAGCTCTTTGCAAAATGTCTTCTGATGAAGTTTGCTTCAGTGCAAACAAAAAGCATTTTAAGTCAACTGTACGTTTTGTGTCAGTAAACTATTGGAAAGACCTGCTGGTGTGCTGCTTGTTTTGTTTTTTATCTGTTTTTGCTCGTTTGGTGGATTTAAAATGTCTTAACGAGGACAGGCAAAGGGCATTCACTGGACTAAAACTAATTCAATTTATTGTAAGCGCTTTTGAATATAAAAATTCACAAACTTCCTCAGACAAACACAGTTGTTAACTGACTTAGTTTAAATAACCCTCCACATCAATGACATCATATCCTGTAAGACATTTAAAAAGATATTGTCCATTAAATCACAATGTAATCACAAGAACATATTTCATTCTACATAAAGTTCATTTCAAAAATGAATGCTCAGGACATTCAATAATATGTTTCGCTAGAGCGTTGTTTATGAACATTTATATAGCATTAATAGAAAAGATGTAAATAACACTCTAGCAAAACATATTACTGAATGTCCTGAGAATTAATTTTTGTTTCTTGTTTTTGTTTCTTGTTATTAAACAAATACATGCTAATATTAGAGATGGGCCAGTATCTGTGGAGTTAGAACTTAGAGAATTATGGTGGCAAGTATTAACTAACGCTTACACCTATCCCGGTTTAAATGAATACAGTTCTACTAAATATATTTTGAAGCTTAAGGCCTTAAATAGACGTTAAATGACCAATTGTTTACTAGTTTTAATATTGTTATATGTTTTAATATACTTGTATATATTTATATACTTTTATATGTTAATTAATGTAATTAATTAAGTTTTGTTAAAGGTGAAATGAACTTTATGTAGAATGAAATATGTTCTTGTGATTACATTGTGATTTAATGGACAATATATTTTTAAATGTTTTACAGGATGTGATATCATTGATGTGGAGGGTTATTTAAACTAAGTCAGTTAACAAATGTGTTTGTCTGAGGAAGTTTATGAATTTTTACATTCAAAAGCGTTTACAATAAATTGAATTAGTTCTAGTCCGGTGAATGCCCTTTGCCTGTTTGTTTCTTTAAGTCATTTTGTTCGTTTGTTCTTTGCAAAATGTAACTTAGTCCATCCCATCATGAGCACCTAACATATTCAATACATCCTCTGATCATTAAACCAGCCTTTTGCTTCCCAACCAACTCAAATATTTCACTGCCTTTACTACCTAATATCCCCTACATTCCCTTAACTCCCCATTTCTGCTCTCAAAAACATATGAACCCCCTTGACAATTTTGCCTCATTTGTAAGCCATTGCCCCTTCCTCTTGACATCTTCAGCAGTGAATTAGAGTGGTCTGAGTATCTGTAGGCTATAGAGGAAGGTGGTAGAGGACAGTTGGAGATGTATGGGGGATAATTTCTGAATGAGCAGTAGGTGTTACTGCTGATTATGAGGACCTGTTGGGGAGAGTTCAGAGGTTAAGCTGAGGAACATTGCACCAACAACTGAAAGCTAGGGGCTGTATATTTTAATGACCTGTGTAGTAATTCATAGGTTTGGGCTATAAGAAATAATTATGATTGAATTTTAAAATTTGATGAACTGATATATAACTACTGTTTATACTAAATGAAATAAAGTAATTAGAACATATGTGTTTGATTTCTATTCTTATACTCAAATCATCATAATTAAAAATAGTATAAGGCTGTAAGCTTTATAGATGTATATAATTGTATTTGCTTGTAGTGCCACAGTCAAGTTTTTTTTCTTTTGTTAATGCACTTATAAAATCTTTAAAAATTCGTTTGAGTCAAAACTAGCTAATAAAAATATATAATACAATATGAACTGCTTAGGAGTAGCTGTCCAAACATTAGAAACATAAGAATAGATCCATGTGTCAAAAAATGATATGCAAGTATGGTATGCAGAGGAATATCATTTTTATGTATAATGGATACCACAACTGAATGATGATTTCGATCTGTAGTATTATTACTAATAAACAAGAGACTGATAAAAAATCAGTTGCAATGATAATATTACACTGTGCAGTCAGTGGGTCTAAATTGCAGACACAAAGAAAATGCAGCTGGACTTTAATATGATTCAGCTCAGAACAATAGGCTAATTTAGCAACTCAGCACCTTACCCTGTTATAATATAATAAACTGCATTTAAGCAAATACAGCCCGAATAGAAACATGGTCAGTTGTGTTAAATAATGCGCAGTCTTCTACTAACAGGGCAGGTAAGTATTCCCCTCCATCTATACCTCTCAGCTATTCAGATTTTCGCAGAATGTCCACATTTTGCCTCATTTTGTCTGCTCGCTCGTCATAAAATGTGTTTATTTCTGGCAAATCACTGAAGACTATGGACATTAAATAATTATATACATTTTAGTTTCAGACTTCTTATCCTTCAGAAAATGCATACTAACACAAACCATGTTATTAAACAACTTTCTGCGTTTATTAGAGCAATATTTAAAATAAGCCCCTCTTTTGGGCCTTTGCCCCCCATTATTTTAGCCTTTGTCCAGATTTCCTGCACTAAGAAGAGGTATGCCCCCCACTTATTTTGGAGCCCGCTTATTCAATGCTGTTCATGTTATTCTAAAGAATTGCATGCTTGCAGTTGCAAAGGTGTTATTGAACACTAAAATTAAGTTATTAATACCATATACAAAATCCGATTCCTGGAACACTTGCCAGATCACCGCGATTGAAGTAAATGGTTAGTTATGTTTAAAAGACAGCTCAGCTGCAAAAAGACTAGAGACACACTACCAGACACACCCGTATGGCACAAGAAAGCACTCTCCATATTGAAACTAAGCTTAACAGAAACAGCTACTGATAGGCTTAATTCAGCAGGAGAGCAAGTGAAATAAGACAACAAACAGTAGCACACCACTCAACAATAATGCAATCAGTATCATGCTGTTTAGATGAATGGAGTAGTCAGCAGACCTCTCCCCCTCCCGTCACTGCAACCACTGGCTGCAGTCTTGATAACAAATTGTTTCTGCTTTGTACATCTGCCAGTCCTGTAACTTTACGTAGTTCCACGTAACACACACACACACTTCAAAATCATTACTTGCAATGCAGAAAATACAGACCTGTTTTGACTGCTGTAGAAAAAAATGATCAGAAATGTCAAGACGCTCAAACCATTTTGACTAGTTATTTGTGTCACTAAGCTACTTATGGAGGAAAACACTGTCGTTTTAAACACTGTCAGTGACAAGGACATCAATCAAGTAGCCAAAAAATAGCACTACCAAGCTGTGTTACAAAAGGAGCTCCCTCACCAGCACCACCTTTACAATGATTCTGATTTTGAATGTTCATTATCAGCCCATGCGGGGCAGGATGAATTTCATCTTTTTGAGCAAAACTAAAAATGCTGTCACAAATTAATCCAATTATTTCTAGAAACCTAATCCATAATGAATCTTGCTATCGCAGTCAAAACGTCTCTCTCTCTCTCTTTCTCTATCTATCCATCCATCTGGATGTCTGTCTGTCGGTCTGTTTGTCTGTCTACCTTCACATGATATCACATCCAAACCCCAAATTTCTGTAAATGGATTGTCGCTAAGTGTGTGTTCGTGTGTGTGTGTGTGTGTGTGGGTGTGAGTGTGTGTCTATATATATATATATATATATATATATATATATATATATATAAACAATCTCTCCAGCTGAATCTAGCATGTTAACAAATCATATTTAATACATTTTAAAGAACTTGACATAAACACGTTCATTGCAAGCTGAAAAAAAAATAATTTCCTGTACAGTCGCTTTTATGTGACTGTGTGTGCTGCACCAGATAAAGTAGCATTTTGTGAAAGTGTTGGGCTGAATTACAACACAGCATTTTTTTAGAAAACAAGTGGTAAAATTGTAGTGACATCATTAAGTCTTACAAAGTATGAAGGATACACTTAACGACATTAAATTTAAAACAGGCTTGATTTCTCTCCTATCATGGAGACAATAGTGTTCCCAGAATGTATACTTTGTACTAAAACTAATGCTGTTGCCTCTCCACACACACACAAACACACACCACCACCACCACCCACCCACCCACCTAGCATTTTAAAGTGCACCCAGCCTTTAAAATACTGTCCTTACACACGCATGAAACGGACATGATTACTTTCAGTTGTTTCCACTTGCAGCTCTCAAATTGCTATTTTTACAGTTGCACTCCTATGTCATAAGCATGCTTTGTATAGATGAGTATTGTGACTATTAGATAGGGCAAGTTTAAACACCCTGCGCATTCAGTAAGCCTGGCTACATTTCTTGGATGAAGAAGCAATATATGAAGAATGCAGAAGTCTGACAGTTTGCCCCTGCTCAAATCCATTCATTCATAGATACGTTTTAGGCAAAGCTTGACAGCAGATACATTCAAAATCAGTGGTACTTAATTAACTAATACTCAAAGGCATGTCAGTTATAGTTATCGGGGCTGCTGTTTTATTAGACACCTTACAGTACTGCAACAATTTAAGTTAGAAAAGAATCATTATCCGTGCGTTGTTATACTTTAAAACATGGTGTGCCTTGTGCATCACATCAGCACAGAAGTTCATATGAACCTGAAACATGAAACTACTTCTCCCATAAACTACAAATGCATTCCCCATAAATACTTGTACATGTGCTATAAGGCTACAGTCGGATATAAAACACCGCATGTTTTCATCAGTGAATTACAAACAGTATGCTTTTTTAAATCGCTATGTATGTCTCTGGAAGTATGTTAAACGTTTCAGAAAGAATACATTTTGTAAATATTCGTGTAAGAATTATCAAAATACGTGGCACTCAATCTATCTTTAGAAACAAAGAAAAATCCAGAAATAATCAGAGACAATCAACATTAGTATTAGTAACTTGAAAAGTTGACATAAAAGAGAATGTTAATTAACATGCATTTTCTGAAGTTCAATAAATCAATAACTTTAATAATTGTGCTACTTTACTAAATTCAGTTCACCACATTTTCTCCCAAAATCGACAGCTTTAGGAGGCATTAGGAGAAAGAGAGCACATTTTTAAGGTAAACTCGAGGGCATCCCTTAAAATCACGGATATCTGAGAGGTATGTATGTCTTTGACACATAGACATTGACAGAAACCTACTAGCGTGTTAGAAATAACTGAAGCCACTGATCTACTGTTAACCTGTAAGGGATAACCTATAAAAAAAATAAGCAGCAATGAATCATCATATCAGGTACTATGATCAAATTTAATTCAGTTTTACGGATGGAAGGTGTGCAGAAAAATGGAAAAACGATAGGCAGCTGTCGGTTCACCGACACTACAAGTAATGTATTCTTGGTTCAAAGTGAATATCCCAGACAATCAAGCATTACAGATTTAGATGAGAGTACTACAGCCTTGGGAAGGAGGTTAAATTAGGGTTTTCGTACTTATGCTAACATCTGCATGCGTGTTACAAACAGGGGTGCCTGCGCACTGGAGAAATTTACACCCCAATAAAGTCCCCAGAACAGATGTACATCCTCACCTTCTAGTGGCTTTAGGTTGTCAGCCTGTTATAGCTAAATGTCACTCACTTGGTGTGTGCATTGCAAACAGGGGTTAAAGTGGTCACTGCATAGATGAAATACATTAAACATGGAGAGTTCCAGAAACATAGGTATTTATTCATTGTGTGTATGTGTGCGTGTGCGTGTGTGCGTTCGAAATACGTGCGAATAGTCCTCAAAACAGTCGCAATCAGCAGAGAAAGCAGAGGAACAAAATATCTAAGGATCGATCATGTACAAACATTTTTTTGTACGAAGTAAGCACTAAGATGCAGCTTTGTAAGTCCTGATACATTTTTATTGCCTATTATGTTACGTCTTACACTATTTGTGTATATAATAGAATTTTACATTTGTTAAACAGTAATTAAGCTGGTTGCTAAGTCCACACCCCACCCCCAACACACACTTAGCAGTTAGAGGGCTATGAAAAACATTTAAAAAGTGCACATGACCGAGTTGTTTTGTTGCAGCAGTAGTGCCAGGTATACTCGAAACTATCGCCAGGGCAGTGGGCTATAGCATCTACTGAAAATCATTTTACTCAAAAAGCTAATAAAAGTTATTTATTCATTGTTTAACCTCCGACGCAATTATATCTGACTGTTAGTTTTCTTGTGATTTTATTCGTATTGTTTAAGACTCATGATGAAGTAAGTCAAAATAAAATACCAATATTAACACTTAGAAGGAACTAGGCTTGTTTAACTTTTTGAAAGTATAGATTTTTTAGACATCCCAAAGGGATGAAGTCCATTCCCAAGCTGTGGCGTAAGTAAATTTCAGGACATTTATTTTCAATCTTTTGCATTTGCCAGAAATGCTCTCCTCAATGCCCAGTACACTCAAGCATACCTTTTAAGTATCCAGAATTTCATAGGATGTATAGATTTTCACCTACAGTTTAGTCTGTTCCTCAAAAAATATGTTTTCCTGACAAATCATTGAGGATTGAAGAAATTAAATAATGACAGACGTTTCAGTTACAGACTTCATATCCTTCAGAAAAATGCATGCTAATGCCAAACGTTATTCTAGCAACTTGTTAGGTTTATAACAACATTAAAATCTGTCCCTAGTTTTCAGCCTTTGCCCTCACTATTATTGGTATTGTCAAGACTTCTTGAGCTTATGAGGTTGAAAGGTACGCGCACAAGTACCCACAACACCTTCATTCTATAGTTCTCAGAAAGGGGGGTTACAGTATTAGCGTGCCCTTGCCCCACATTTCCCTGTTTGGTGTATGGACAAACCTCGAACTAGTTATATCACAGTCCAGATATAAAAACGTAAATATTGTTGAATGTACCAGTAAATATGCACAACCTGCAAATATAGTATGAGTCCGACGGCATATATGTAGCACGTTTTGCAATTATGTATTTTGTTCATTACAAACTAATGTAAACAATCAGGTATCATACCTCTCAACCTGATTTCTCTCAAATGTTAGCGCTGTCCCTCTTAATCCCTACTAAAACTGGTGACTTTTGGAGATACCGTGGTGAATTACACTTAAATAATGACAGTAATTAGAGTTACAGACTTCTTTTACTTCTGAAAATGCATATCAATTCACACTCTTATTCTGTCAATGTCTCAGGTCAATAGTACTCATATTTTATAAGTCCCCCGATATGATTAATTCCGGATTTGTCCCGGATTCTGTTGAGATTTGACCCTGATTGGTTGACAGATGTGTCAGGTATGCAAAGAAGCCTAAAACGAGGCCACCTTGTTAAACTGGGTTGTTCCGCTTAAACATGTTAAGTTTAATTGGGTAACAACCCCACGAAACACAATGGCCCGATTTCAGGATTAAGCAGTAACTATAGTCAACATGGCTCTCAATCTCTTACCTCCAGAATTAAGGTCAAACACAGGAATAATAGGGTCAATCGGGAATAGTTTTTAAAATATTAGTACATTAACTTGAGAAATTGATAGAATAACCTAACGTGAATTAACACGCATTTTAAGACATCTGTAACTTTTAACCATTGTTATTACTGAATGCAGTCCAACACCCTTTCCTCACAAAATCACAAATTTTAGGCGGGATTAGGAGGGGCAGAGTAAATGACCCAATATCAGAGACGTCCCTCAAAATCATGGACAGTTGAAATGCATGGGAATCAAAATGTAGCGGTTACAAGTTTTATGTTATGATAGTTCAGTTAATTTGAGGACCTAATAAGGAACCAGAAACTTAGAGTTTAGCGCCCCCCCCCCCCCCGTAAAATATCCATGACCTTGAGCAAATAATGCAACTGTCCGAGTCTGCAGTTAAAACCCGTCCCATAAAAATATTTGTAACACTCTGGGAAACATATCAATGATAATGTTTTGATGCATTTGCTATCAACGCCGACTGAAACTCTTCTAACTTCTGCAACAAGGTTACAATGGCTAAACTGCTGCGCGCAATGTGTTTAAGTATCGTACTGTAATGCAATATCTCTCTCTATCTCTCGCTGAAAAGTGTTTGTAGGTAGCTAAAAGTTGCATTCGTATTGACCTGAATCTGATTGATTTATTAACAGTAGCCATACTGAGCCTCGTCACTCTTTTTGCGTGGGAGATACGAGTTGATACAGTCACAGCAGCAGTGAAATGCAAACAGAAAAACGTAACGTTAATACATTTATATAAAGCTGTAGAAGAAACACAAGCAAACGGTTCAAAGCTGGCCCTGGACTGGACAAGCAATAAGTGCTCCCTTTTTCAAAAAGGACAGCATTTCTGACGTCGAACTCATGTTTTGTGTTACACAACAGAAGAGATAATATTAATGGACCAGTAAGAATTTGCAGTTCTCCCAGTCCCAAAGTTTGCATTTAGTCCAGAAATATGACATTTCTCCATGCAGATGTTTACTTGTGAACAGAAGTGTAACCATGATGTTTTTTTTTTATTATTTTAGTTAGTTAGTCAGTTAGTTAGTTAGTTTAATTGCACACCCCTTTGAGATTGTTGCTCCCACCCCGGAGAGTAACCAGAATTTTTAGGTTTGTACACCAGACTCCTAGGTTGCCCCCTACGTTGATATAAATGGCTTTTCCTTCCTGTGGCATGCATCTTAAATACTGTATTAAAGAGGCATAACATTTACCCTACGTCTCCATTGTACTTCATTAGAGGAAGTGTTCCTCATTGTAAGTTTTACAAAATCTGTGTTCCACACTGTACCTTGTTGAAATGATCTCACACACTTTCATCGTTAGGAATGTTTTTTTAACAAATATCTACGGTAAATAAAATACCGATGTCTATTAATTCATCAGAAGAACGTTCTGAGAATGTGAAGAAACAATTATTATCCACGATATGAGCTTCCGAGTTGGAACTATAAGTGTTTAGTATGTGTTCCACAATTGCCAGTTTGTTTCACACTGTAAAAGGTACTTCCACATTTCAAGGTGGGATGTTTAGAGCTATGGCATACATTGATATCCAGTTTTACATACTGTTTTCACTGTGCTGCTATACTACAGTAAATTCAGCTCAAGATGTTTGTATTGTCTTTACTGTACACCTGCACTGCATTGCCTTTGTTTTGTGTCCCATGTCTTTACAGAACAGAATCTCCGGGTTAGTCCACTTAACTAAAGAATAAACAAGCTGATGTAGCTCATCTGGAGACAGTGTTTGTTCACTTGCATTATTTTTCATTCCTTTTTTATGTTTGAATTTGTCACATTTGGTGTTGCAGTACTGAGCAAAATTAAGTCCATTGACATAATTTGTACATCACAGTTTTACAAGGTTCAGGGCAGACAGCAGCCATGCTAATGTGGAAAGTCATCAGTGGCTATTAAAGTCATGGGATGCCTTAGAATGTCAAATAATGAAGAAAGTCGCATTTACTTAAACTGATTTAGACATATAATATATGCTTAAATTGAACTGATTGAAGTTTGTTTTATTTTCAGTTCTGTATTTCACTGGAATGTGAAGACTTACAATTTATTACATATTTTTATATAACAAAAATAGTAATTTAATGCTGATTTAAAATGTATCAGAAACAGAAAAATTGTTTAAAGCTGTACATGTATACACTCCATATATAATGCAAATGCCCCAATACAGGACCAAGAGGTCACTTCATCATTCTGGTGAAGTGATAGCCATAGCAACTTAAATATTTAGCATTCCACCACATTCCCCCACTATGTCCACATCCTATAAATAAATGCTAAAATGTCTGGTTCTTGCGATTTAAATGAATAAAATGAGTTGTCAGTATTTTCAAATGTGAAAAAAATTAAATGTAAAACGATTACAGACGTGTGAATAAACTTCTTTTATGAACAGTTTTGGTCTCTGTTTATTTTAGATGGGCTTAATATACTCTTCTCCAATCCTTATAGATCTTACTTCTTTAAAGTGCTTCTTACAACACAAAGTCATGAATAAACCCTCTTCTATTTCTCAGACTATCAAGTGGATCACCTTGTCCTGCTTTCAGACCTGTGAGCAGTCAATCGGATAAACACAAAGCAACTGCAGCACTGCCTAACAAGTCACGCAAGCAGGCTTGGATAAAAATATATGTTGTGTTTCTATGAAGGGCGATGGATATGCTCATCGGTCTGTGAAAATCTCTTAACCACTGTGTTATGACATAACAAAATGAACAAGAGCTACAATTTGCCTTGTGTGATATCTGAAGGGATAGGCGGGGATTAAGCACTCCAGACGGAGTGATAAAGCAATACTGTAAAATCAAGATGAAGTTTCAGCAATTAAAATGGAAGCAAGCAACATTTGTTGTTGTATTGTCTTACAGCTGATAATGCGAAATTGCAGACAGCAAATATAGTCACCTACACATTACTCAGTCATTCGGCGCACACACGCGCGCGCGCGCGCGCACGCACACACACACACACACACACTCACACACACTCACTCACACACACTCACTCACACACACACCAAATTAAACATATGCGCACACATCACTGATAAAAATGTTCTGGCTTATCCCTAAATAAAGCAGTCAGCACTGGATTTTAAAAAGTCAGGAAACAAAATTCATATTGCAAATGAACGTGTTAATTGCTGGGACTGGGCGGTATCCACATCTAAACGCCAGGGAAGTCTACTTTCACCCCGCATATGTAAACTGCAGAAAAGTGCCGGATCTAACCCAGAGGGTTCATAAACTGATTCGTTTCTATGCATGCACAGAATTAATATGGGTTCATGTGGGGTTTGTACAGTACGAGGTGTTATTTCCTTATAAAGAAACACCAGGTCTCGTTTTGCATTCTCCTTACAAAATTATTCGCATTATTTATGGTACATTGAGCGATCTAATTTCTTCGTGATAGTCACAGCTAATTGCTCTGGCAGGTAATTAGAACCGGTTTACATCGTAAAGGGCTTTTGCAATGCCCCTTAGATTGTTAAGTTGCTCTGTAAATTATACCAGATTTGCAGAAAAGATCCTTAAATTCTTTTTTGCCAGGACTCCGAGCAGAATTATTCTAAAGCACGCGATATTAAACCCATTTTGTTCTTGCTCACTGGTCCAGAATAACGTGGCCATTATGAGATGGAATGGGACAGGTTTTAAGCAAGATTCCACGGTGGCAATATATGGGCAGACATGTGGGAAAATAATGGTTTAAATTGGGACATCTGTTCGTGCTGCTCATATAACGCTTACAGTCAGGTCATGGAAAAAGAATAACCTGTTTGCCACTTTTCAAACCTAATAATATCATTAGGTACAATGCTGCAAGCAGAGTTTAGTAAATATATTCCCTAAAGGCAGCATGTTTTTGTTCAGTAGTGTGTGTGTGTGTGTGTGTGTGTGTGTGGGTGGGTGTGTGTGTGTGTGTGTGTGTGTGTGTTATAGCACTAGTTTCAGCATTGTGACCCTATTATCACATCAGAAGCGTCTTGTAAAGATCGACTACAGATGACATCAATTTTCTAAGTGATTTGCAAATAAATTATACTTTATCACATAAAAGAAAGTCTTGTTTATCTAAAATCCAGCTAACTTGAGATGTCAGGATGTCCACTGAGGTTTTAAGGGGGCAATTTTCTAGAGGATCATTCAGTTTCAATAAAATCACGTCCTTATATAATCGACGCCGCAGCTTCTTAGCTTTGGTCTGAATTAGAAAGGACATCTTTTTCAGTTGCAATGGATGGCTTACAACAGCCATACAGAGAATCTCTGTAGCACTACAGCTGCAGTTAGATACAGTTCCTTTAATAACATTTATCATCCAAACTTGAACAGCTATCCTCAGGTTTCAGGTGGAGATGCACATGATGGTAATAACTCTGCACGCTTAAAAGTAAAAAAAATAAAATAAGATGGCTGCCCATGTTTCTAGAGAAGTCCTACAATGAAAGTCAGGATCTGGAAAAACATTGTGAAAATGAAAGAAATAAGCGGTACCCTTTATTATACGGAGGACTAGCTAAGCTAAGTCAATCGCCGCGTATTTAATAGTGCACAGTAAAGCGGTTCTAAAATTATGTCATCACTTTTTTTAAGTCTACAGCTTAATTATTAATAAATACTTCCTTTTACAGATGAAAGTTTCTTCGTTTGCAAGCTGTCAGGCAAAACCCAGAGATGATCTATACAAATAAAACATTGTCACTAAAAAATCTGCTCGTAAAACAGAACATTCATGAACTTTAAAATAATAAATGGGGTAGTACAAAACCCAAGTACAGTGTGTCTGGCCTGAAGAAGACCTCGATGTGACAAGAGTGTGCAGTTGAGTGTATTGTCTCGGTGCTGTCCAAACACCCGATAATCTGTTATAATCGATTTAAATACGTGCAGCAGCCGGTTAGCTATGGGGAAATGCACCCCTCTGAAAGTAAAACTACACTTCCTAGGATCACTTTATGTTAGGTCACTGGAGATCAACAAGACTTGAATTTCATGCAAGTGTTAAAACTAAGTCCAATGCACAGCACCATTACTTAATGAAACCACACAAACCCTTTTCTGTGAATCAATAGTATTGACATAGGAAGCACAAAGGATACTGTCAGGACTGTTATAACACATCAGTAGAGAGCATGATGTTTCGGTAAATTTTAAGAGATGTTTTAGCTGAAACGTAATAAAAAATTAGGAAGAATAACTGAGCATCACTGAAGACCTTAAAACCCAAGGCAGGTGGGAGATGAGTCTTTTAAGATACATCTTCAACTTGGTATGAGTCCTACATTTTTAAATACCCGGGTAAAGTGGACTGGTCTAAGAACCTTTTTTCAGCAAGACTTCCATAACCCGGGCAGAAACCATCAGACACATAAGCTCATTACAATACAATAGGAACGTTTCCAGTTTACACTTGGTACTCTTCGAGGCAGTTCATAGCTGATAGAAATCAAGTTAACCTACAGAATAAACTGAGCTTTCCCACTAAATTACCTATCCATACCACCAAGAAAAGACTGAAAGTAAATGACAAACTTTACTCCTGTGTAAGTGGGTGGGTGGGTGAGTTAGGGAAAATAATGCCCTGCTGTTTCTGAATGGCACAGTGGCTGAAGAACAGAAAATGAACAGAAATCTCCTTTACTTTAAATGGAAACAATTAAAGCTTATTCAGTGTACGCAGGCAAGTGTATTTAAAGAAAAGCGCCGAGACACTTAGAGATGCTGCAGAATTTTATTAAATAAAACATAGAACGCAACCAACCAACAAATCTGTTAGTGACTGCAGTGCGTTGATCCAAATCGGGTGACTGGTGGCTGTAGAAAGTTAATGTTTCCTTTGCTAACGACTTTCACTTTGAATTGTTCACATAGGCTTCCTGCTGCAGCTTTCCCTTAAAAAATTATAATAAGGAGCAAGCTTCATTTTCCCAATGGACAACATTGTTGATGTTACATACACACACACACACACACACACACACACACACACACACACACACACACACACTGCAAGCCTGGTTTTCTGTCGGGATGTAAATTAGAGCCAAAAAGCTGTTGTCCAAATCGAAGAAACAGAGAAATTAATCTGGGCGACTATCCATCATAGGCAGTAATAAAGGAAGCGACATGGATGAGACAGATTATATGATTAAGGAGCAGTGGTCGTTTTAATTAACTTTTTGCTGTCCTGTAATGATCAAACTGGTCAACAGACCCGGTCAATAAGCATGTTAATATCAAACAAATAAAACCAGGGATGATTAAAAACCTCCTGGTTTATTAAATTTGAAATTCAAATGAAATTTATGCTGCAGATGCCCACAGCATGCTAATAGATGGGAGCTTAACGGGGAGTATATGCAAGGGGGGGGGGGGGGGCTTTTGGAACATTCCCTTGGCTTAATAAGTATCCATGTCCGCATCTGTATGCAAGGAAACATCCTACGCTTGTATATCGTCTCAAACCCCGTTGAAGTTAATGTAAACCGACTCTTGACCATTTAAACTATAGAACCGATTTTTGCCTAAGAGAGAACCGAAACCGCGCTTTAAATGATCTGTTAACACTTAGAAAGTCAAAAACCAACAGAAAGGCATTGCTTAGTAATGTTTATCATTTAACTGCACCATCTGCAAGTTGCAACATTTAGTATCTGTGTTCAGCAAGACCACGTACTGCTAATACATGCTTATTAATGATTTTAGATAAACTTAGAAGAATGTACTTGGCATTAGTTTTGAAAATAAAAATATTTGTGTCTGCTAGCTCCTACAGAATGTTTAGTGTGGGATATGCTTATACTGTATACCAGATTTTATATATATATATATATATATATATATATATATATATATATATATATATATATATATATATGCACACACACATATATATATATATATATATATATATATATATATATATATTTTACATTTAAGCGCCACATGAGAAGTTGTAAAATAACCAGCCGTTCAGAAGGATGTACTTTTCTGTTGTGATAATTTAACTTTTACTTTGTTTCGCTGATTGGAAATATGCTCACAGTGTTTACACAGGATGCCTTACCCGCAGAATCTGAGCACTAACTTTATTTCTTGTAAAGCTGTCTCTCGGTGTTTGCGTATCATTAATAAAATTTTATTTTAACTGATTTAAAATGAAAATACGAAAGACTTTCTAAATGATACATATTTTTAGAATAAATACAGAAAGTAAGCATGAATGTTGGATTTTTTTTATATATAACTTGTGTCCTAGTAGAAAAAAGATGAGTTTGTGGGTAACACAGATGAGACAGAGAGACCAAATTTAAACAAGCCTCTGTTAAGCACTGGAAATGAATATCATTATAAGAGGTGACTAAAGCAATGAAGTTAATTCCTTTTTATTTGTTAAACTGAGTCCCCTCCTCTCTTCCCACCCCCTCCTCCTCCTGGGCCGTCCTGGCACGCCTTCTCAACATGTTAAAATCATTCACAACAGCAAGTACAAATAAACACAGCATTAACTCTGACCACCAGCCTTTAAAGGAAAACACTTAATTAATCTCACCAAATAACTGTGGTTGTAGAACAACAGTATACTACACCCCCTGCATTATGTGGGCAAACTCCAAATGCCACTGATACTTGCATTTATTTTTTACTGTGTAGGCATGTTTTAGTCAACTGTGTACCTAATCATAACGGCAAACCTGATATACAACCGGAGCTATGCAATAATAACATAAAAGGAGAATGAGGAAAAAAGTTCAGTTCAAATTTACCAGACTGTTACTACTTGCTAAGAACTTAATTAGAATATTTAACAGTGCTCCAAATATAACTGTAAACTAAAAATGAAGTCTAGGCAAACATTCATCAGTAACAAACAAAACTATCCCAAACATCTTACATCTTTTTGGAAGTTGGATCTCACATATTGTTGAATCGGTAAA